>NC_056601.1:25964280-26007489 GCF_018340385.1 Cyprinus carpio
TAAAATTTATATACAGGGTAATCCTTTTCACCGGAAAGGGTTCAACAAATCAGTTGAAAAAAGTTGTGCGGAAGCGGTGGTGGTGGGGATCGTTGAAGCTGAGCGCCACATGGATGTGTAGTCGATTTATTAGGGCCTATGTTTCGCTTTAAGTTTCTCGGTTTTGTTTTCTTTAGGCACCAAAATTCATAAAAGCTTATATTATTGTCGCTGCAAGATTCTTTTGCTGGACACAACCCGCCTCGTTTGGATGAAACTATGATTGAACACAGAGTTATTTGTCTGCAATATCCAAAAGTCATGTAAAAACATCCTAAACTTGGGGGGGCTTATGTTGGGGAAACCAGTAGCGATGCATAACAGGCCGCACTGATTACGCGCTACAAAGTGACAGCATAAGTTGCCCATCGGAGCTCTATTAATGCAGATGAAACGATAGAAGGGCTGTAAAAACTCAGGCCCGCAAGATGTGCCGCAAATAGACTCCCCCCTCTTAAACAGAAGTTTGTGAGAAGAGTCCGCATGTCTTGCCCAGCATCTGAAATGGCCCTAAGTCAGTATAGTTTAGTGCCACCGGATACTGAAGCAGCGGCGCCGATATTAAACGTGGCTAGCAACACAGGCTTATGCTAAAGCGTGAAGCCATCAAGGGAAGTTGTTGATAGACGCATGCATAACAGGTCCAGCCTGCCTCACTCACCTGTTATTAGTAAATCCGTGGCCCGTAGAAGTATCTACCCTGCGCAATGCGATCAATTATGGTGATATTCGCCCCTACTGGCACGACAAGAGGTGACATGTGGTAACAGCTAGTGGAGAAAATTCACTAATTATCAATCAGTACAATTGCCTTGTGTGGTGCTACTGACATGCTAGGAAATGCGCAAGAGCATGAATGGAGCGTCAAACACTTACTAAGGGATAAAGACGCTGATTAATGCCACAAAACAAGGAGGGTTGTTCGGGTAAAAACTATTTAGCATACTAGTTCCCAACTGCCCCAAAACTGTACCCGTTTGTATGAAGTGTCCTAAGTGCTACGGTGCCGGGGAATATTGCAGTGTAGGCACTTTATAGAGCCGGACCGCGGCTGGCACCAGGAGAGGTGTCTTGGTTTCACACCTAACAGTAAACGCTATCCATGTTTTGCTCTGCCCTGAAAACTGTCACACGTGTTGATAAGAGTCCTGGGACCTGAAAACATTAAATATTGCCCAATATTCAGTTAAGGTAACAGGAGGCAATACAGGTCCTCTCAAAAAATCCCCCCCCCCCCCCTATCGCCGTTATATGCCTCCTGTTACCATAATTGTGTGAATATTGGACATATAGTGTGACAATTGATTTGTGACGTGCTCATCCATGCCAACTTTGTTCTTAATTCTTATCTCACCACTACCATATATCTGTAAACTTTTATTTTCTTTGTTTTCCCCCCCTATACTTATCCTGTTCTTTGTCGTATGCCCCCTTATTTTTTGACACACTGTTCCAACTCGACATATTTCAGTTCCTATTTTATGGTTTTAATACTGAGTGAGTTTTGGGGCATTACAGCTCATGAAAACGCCAAAATTCCGATCTAAAAAATTAGCATATCATGAAAAGGTTCTCTAAAAAACAAAAAAAAAACAACGCTATTACCTAATTCTGAAACCACTATTAACTCTATAACAGCTGCCAAAAGGACTCCTAGGCTTTTAAAAACTCCCGCCTGGTTCATTACGCAAACCGCAATCCTGGGAGACTGCCGACTGACCTGCGGCCAAAGCAATCAGTGACACCCCTCAATGAGAGGGTAAACACAGAAAGAAATTTCTGAACGAATAGCTGTTCCCAGAGTGCTGATCAGGCCTCAGTGGGAAGTCCGGTGGGAAGGAAAAAGTGTGGCAAAAAAACGCTGCATCACGAGAAGAGGTGACCGTGACCCCTGAGGAAGATTGTGGAGAAGGACCACCGATTCAGACCTTGGTGGGACCTGCGGAGCATGTGGACTGAGTCTGGAGTAGAAACCTCCAGAGCCAACCGTGCACAGGCGTGTGCGTTTGAACCAGAAACAGCGGCAAGAAGCGCCTGACCTGGCTACAGAGAATCGCACTGGACTGTTCGCTCAGTGGTCCAAAAGTACTTCTTTTTCGGATGAAAGCAAAATTTTGCATGTCTTCGGAAATCAAGGTGCCAGATTCTGGATGAAGACTGGGGATAAGGAGCTGCCAAAATGTGCTGAAGTCCAGTGTCAAGTACCCACAGTCCATTGATGGTCTGGGGTGGACATGTCTGCGGCTGGATGTTGGTTCCACTGTTTTGTAATCAAGGGCAGGGTCATGCAGCTAGCGCTCATGCAGGAATGTTGATCAACTTCCCCTTACTCATTCTTCCATCCGCTGAAAAGCTTTATGGAGATGAAATTTGTTCGCTCTTTTTTTCAGCACGACCTGGCAACCTGCTCACAGTGCCAAAACCACTGGTAATTGTTTTACGTGACCCAGGTATGACGTGTGCTCGAGGTGGCCTGCCAACTCCTGCCGGACCGGAACCCCATAGAGCATCTGTGTGGGGGGGATATTGTGAAAGAAGTTTGAGATAGCCAATGACCCACCACTCGGGATGAGCTTAGGCCGCTAGCGAGAGCAGCCGGGGCCCTCCATAACACCTCAGCAAGTGCCACAGCCTGATTGCCTTCCTGCCCACTACCGCATGTAAGCAGAGGCCATTTTCTGCAAAAGATTCCCGAACAAGTATTGAGTGCATACCTGAACATAATTAGTTTGAAGGTTGACATTTTTTGTATTAAAAAACACTTTTTCCTTTTATTGGTCGGATGAAATATGCTAATTTTTTGAGATAGGAATTTTGGGTTTGCATGAGCTGTATGCCAAAATCATCAGTATTAAAACAATAAAAGACCTGAAATATTTCAGTTGGTTGCAATGAATCTAAAAGATATGAAAGCTAAATTTTTATCATTACATTATGGAAAATAAGAAAACTTTTTCACACAATGCTAATTTTTTGAGAAGGACCTGTATATAGGTCATCAGTGCCACCAGCTGGCAGTAGCAAGTTTGGCACTTATAAATGACTTTGACATATTCCTCCTATATGTATTGATTTAAATACATATTGCCCACCATTAGCTGTTCTCCTAAAGCCACCGGATGGCGGTGAGCCCGGGTGCAGGGCCTTTTCATTGCTGCTTGCAAGCTTTATTCCATTTGGATTTACTGTATTAAAAAAACTGTTTCTTGGCATCATTGTGCTTCCTCATTACAATCAACTACTGTAATGTGTGACATCACCATTATTATTCACCATTTTTGCCATCATTTGAAAAGTCCGTTAATTGCTACTATTTTTTAAAACAATAATTTGGTACAATGCACATACCTACACACTTATGTACACACCGTTTGACATTGTACTTGAAAAAAAAAACCGTTACACTTTGTTTAAGGTGTCCTTGTGTACAGTGTAATTATACATTTAGTTTAGTATATGTAGTTAATTAATATACTCAACTACATATACTCTTACTATATAGTTATGGTTAAGATTAGGGTTTGGCTTAGACGCTTCCTTAATTTATTGTTATTATAATAGTAAGTACAATGTAATGTGTAACAAGGACACCTTGAACCTTATGGTTACCCAAACCTTATGAATTAAAACCTTATAGTAAATAAACTGTAATTAATTTCTGCAATTACATTGTTGACCCCTATATCTACCTCTTAACCAGGGTTGGGTAGTAAGTTTACTTTCAAAAAGTATTTCATACTATTACTAATTACATCATCAATATTGTATTTAAATTACTTTACTAATTACCTATGTCTGAAAAGTAACTTAGTTACTTAGGTTAATTAGGCTACATCTTTAAAATGCCTTAAGAGAAATTAAACTTATTCTTTCAATTTGAGTCAAACATAGAATAGTTTAGCCTTTTAGCTTTAAGACAACTGTAATACGTAAACATTTTTATAAAACATGTAACCTTCTTTGGTTGACAAATAGAAACTCTCTGAATAACAACATATCTGAATAACAAAAAACGTTTAAGAGGAATGTTAAAGAATATATTTCAGTTTGGCAAGATGTTCAGAAAAAGCCCAACGAGTAAAAATCCGCTAAGGTTTATATAAAATAAGATGTTAACTAATGTAGGGTTAGGTAAGAATAAATTACATAAAGGATCTTCTCTGCTGAATAAAGGCCATGTCAGATCACGCTGTTCTTCTGAATAAACTTCCTCATAGCCGACTTCTTTCAAAAACTATGAAAAATAGACAAATCATTTTTTTAAATCTACTTTTGTGTATCTAGATGAGGGTGTTTGAGTTTGTACCTCACTTTAGTTTCATACGGATTACATAATCAGAGAATATTTGTTTTCGATGTGAATCCATTCAGTTTAAAAGTAAGACACTTCAAGCTCAGATACGGGAAAGACTGTGTCGGGCTTTAGTTTAATACGGATTAAATGATCAGAGAATATTTGTTTTTGATTTGAATTCGTTAATTTAAAATTAGACACTTCAAGCTCAGATTATGGAAAGATTGTACCTTGCTTTAGTTTCATATGGATTACATAATCAGGGAAGATTCATTAAAGAATTTGTTCATTTAAAATTAGACACTTCAAACTTAGATACAGGAAAGACTGTACCTCGCTTTTAGTTTCATACAGATTACATAATCATATAAGATTAGTTTTCGATTTGGATTTGTTCATTAAAAGTAAGACACAAGCTTTCTATAGACATATTTCTCATGTCCTCTGTGTCAATATTCACTTAGTTTGTGACATGTAAAAGTTACTCACGGAGACCTAGACCAGCAGAAAGTGGCACCTGTGTTTGTTTTGTTTATTTGTGCACAAGCACAATGTTTTGTTTGTTATTGTCAGTGTACACAAATAACAAGTAGGCCCCCTTCTTTTGCGTAGATCAATTGATTTTAACATAAAGTCTAGAATCGCTGTCTGAGTATTTAATGTTTCTCTGTGAATCAGGAAAAACTGAAAGTTAACATGCTGTTGGGCAGAGGGTTTGTAACATGGAGTCAGAGACGTTCGGATCCATATGCAGTAGTTTATTAAAGAATGGTCAGACAGGCAGAAATCAGGAACAGCATCAGGTGTGTCAAGGGATATCCAGAAACAGCAACACTACCAGGCCAGCAGGTCGGAGGCGGAGTCAGGGGCAGAGAAATAACAGGCTGTATAAAACAATCAAATCATACCGACAGGCGGAACAACATCAGCAAGAGAAACGCTCGAATTGACAGACTGGGCTAGAACCACACTCGCAATGTGAGTGTGGATGCGTGCAACCTTTATAGTGTCACTGATGGGAAACATGACATAGTCCCCCCAAGGAGTCGGCTTCCCAGACACTCTTAATAATCATATGGAGGCGCGGTGGAGCAGAGGCGGAACAGGGGAGGGATGGCTGTCCGCATGTCCATGTGGAAGTGGAGTGGCCTGGGACAGCAGGGCAGAGACCCAAAGAGCATAAGCACCCATGGTTGGAGCACAGCGGAACTGGAGCCCTTCCTGGCTTAACTGGGCATTCTGGAAGCCCTTCCTGGGCTTAACTGGGGGAACAGAGGTACCCTACCTGGGCCTGACATGGTGGAACAGGAACCCTTCCTGGGCCTAACATGGGGAACAGAAACCCTTCCGTGGGCCTAACATGGGGACACATTCGCCCGTCGTGGGCTTTTTTTTTAACCCTCGGAACAGGAGCTCTCGTCGCGGGCTTAACTCGAAACGGGGGCCCGCCGTGGGCTTAACTCGGGCGGACAGGAGCCCGCCTTGGCTTAACCTCGGGACCAGGAGCTCGTCGTGGGCTTAACACTCGGAAATAGGCAGACCGCCGTGGGCTTACTGTCGGGAACAGGAGCCCTTCCTAGTACTATAACATGGGGGTAACAGCAACCCTTCCTGGGTTTAAACATGGGAACAGGAGCCCTTCCTGGGCTTAACACTGGGGAACGGAACCCCTTCCTGGGCCTAACATGCTTCTCGGTTACGTGAGGACTATGTTAGCCCGTCGTGGGCTTAACGCTCGGGAACAGGTGAATGCTCGTCGTGGGCTAAACTCGGAAACAGGGGCCCCTCCGTGGCTTAACACTTCGGTAACAGGAGCCCGCCGTGGGCTTAACCTCGGGAACAGGGCGCTCGTCGTGTGCTTAACCTCGAAACAGGAGACCGCCGTGGTGTCTTAACTTCGGGCACACAGGAAGCCCTTCCGTAGGACTAACATGGGGAACAGGAAACCCTTCCTGGGTTAAACATGGGGAACAGGACCCCTTCACTGGGCTTAACTGGGGAACAGTAGCCCTTCCTGGGCTTAACTGGGGAACACGATCCCACCGGGCAGAGCTGGAGCCCACCACGGCAGAGCAAGGTGGAGCTGTAACCTACCAGGGGAGCAGAGGACCACCACACGCCAAGCGACGAGACAGAACCCACCAGGGTTGGAGCAAGCTGGAGCTGGAGCCCACCAGGGTGGCCGCCGATGGTACCAGTAAGCTCATCCAGGGCGGCAGCAGAGGACGACCACAGCTGAGCATATGAGACAGAAGCCCACCAGGGCGGAGCAGAGGACCCACCACAGGCAGAGTAGATAGCACAGGAGAGGACAGTCCTGGTTAGGGTGGGACTGGAACAGCCGAACATAACAGGTTAATGTTGTCCTCTTTGCTGTTCCATGAAGTTTCACTCATGGTCCGTCCATTAGCTTGTGGTACAGGGCCTCGCCAGAGGTTTCAGAGCCGGTCTCATCTACATGCGCCGCTGTGACAGGGTAGGGACAGAGCTCCTGGATGGGCTCGTGTGGCCACCGGCGTGTGCGGCCCTAGTACAGGGGGAGGCAATGAGTTCCCATAGACGGCCTCCTTCGCCGTGACAGAGCAGGGACGAGAGTTCATGTGATTGATACTACTGATGCCTCCGAAGGTTTCTGCAGCAGTTGCTTGCCACCTCTGGAGGTTCCACAGCAGTAACAGTCTCCTTGACAGCAACAAAACAGGCTTGAGAACATTGCTGGGTGCAACAGACAGGATGTGACGAGCTCTGAAGTTCAGCTGAGACGTGACAAGGCTCTGGAAGTTCAGCTGAGATGTGACGAGGCTTCTGGAAGTTCAAGCTGAGACATGAAAAGCTCTATATGATCTTTTGAGATGTGATAAAGTTCTGGAAGATTGGTAGTGATTTGACTGGGCTCATAAAGATGAACTGTGACTTGACCTTGTTCATGAAGATCACTGGTGACTTGACTTTTGTTCACGAAGTACCAACGGTGACTTGACTTTGTTCACAAAGATCAACGGTGACTTGACTTTGTTCACGAAGATCAACCGGTGACTTTGACTTTGTTCACGAAGATTAACTATGGCTTTGGCTTCGATTCTCATGAATCAATTTAACTGTGGGATTTTTACTGGACGACATGGGGTTTAGCGTGACGTGACTTGACCTGACTCTGGACGGTCAGCGGTGATTTGACCTGACTATGGACGGTCAGCTGTGACTTGACCTGACTCTGGATGGTCAGCTGTGACTTGACTGGGACCTTGATTCTGGAAGATTGACGGGGTCCTCTCCAGGTAACACTGATTTAAAAAACTGGTTCACTGAGTTCCAAAATGGAACAAGTCCTTAAACAAAACTTCATCATGAAATGGTACTTGGTAAGACAACTCACAGAACCAGTGAACATACTCCTCAACAGATAGGCCTCCTTGACGAAGACGTAATAGCTGGTCTACTGGGTCCATGGTTGTGCTGGATAGCTGAAACGCTGACATAGGGGTGGGAACAGATTTCTCGGTAATGAGAGGATACCGGGCTGCTAGATCCTGGTACGGCGAAGTCTTCTGTAACATGGAGTCAGAGACATTCGGATCCATATGCAGTAGTTTATTAAAGAATGGTCAGACAGGCAGAAATCAGGAACAGCATCAGGTATGTCAAGGGATATCCAGAAACCAGCAACTATAGAGATCGCTAAGACATGTGACCAACTGGGCGGCAACATCATCAGAACGCAAAGAATTATGGGTATGTTTTGGCCAGTTTACATGGGTTGGCATAACAGGCTAGTGTTCTGGCATGAAAATAATGAAAAATTAGCGTGAAAAAACAGAATATAATCGTACAAAATGCAGCGGACTAAAGAAAACATTGTCTTACCATAACCGCCTAAAACTAAATCCTAATGCAAAGACGAGATATGACGAGAAAAAAAGGGAATCAAAGGACTGGATCCTTACGAGCAGAGCGACTGGTCAGGGTGACGTCAAAACTGTTGCCCAACTTCCCAGCACCCATATATTTACAACTACATGATACTAAGTGTTAGTGCATACACACACAAAGTTTTCTATGGACTTTTTTAATAATGTAAATGTATTCATCTAAATGTGTTTACATGTTAAATATGTAAAGAAACTGAAATTAAGTTGGATTGTTACTACGATATTTAAGTTATTTAATTGTGTTTGCAACCAAAGAACACTGATTTTGCACAATTCTTCCTTAATACAGATAAAGGAGGCAGAATTTCATTCAGTCTTTGTGTAATTTTATTTACAGACATGGCTAAAAATCATTACATGTGAGAAGAAACATTACAAAATCTTTTGGAAAACAATAAACATTTTACATATTAGATGTGAGCATGGTATATAATTCTCCAAAAAAAAAGGCTTGAAACCGGTCTGTGTTCGTAGCTTTGACCTCAGTATGGCCGAGGTAAAAGAGAAGGGGTCCAGTCAGGATCACACTCCAACATTTCATAGGCAGGTTTGCCTGCAACACACAGTCACCAAATAAATTGCTATGTAGCCTAGATGTACAACATTTAAAACTGATTAACGTTACGCTTTAGTACGTTGGTAACTTAAGCTAATGGTCTGGTTAAGTCAAACAAAACACGCTGGTTTTTTGCCCAACAACATAACATTTACAGAGAGTAATTGTAAATTTAACCTTTGTGAAAATGCTTTGAACACACCATCGTGTGTGGTGGAGTGTTATCGAAGGTAATCTTGGGCTCCTTACTGCTGCTATCCATGCCATTCGTCAACTATTTGTCACCCTCTGAAACATGGCTTGTACTATTATTTTTCCACGCTGGAAAACGATAAAAAGGATATTCCGTTCTTAAGCTTTACGCCACTTCTATTCCAGTTTATAGCGTTCTTCCCTCCATGCATAGAAAGTCTGGTGCGTTATGTTTGTGCCGCGGTTTCCCAAAATGCTTTGCGTTTACCACTGGGAATACGTCATGATGACGGACACATTAGCAATCTCTATACCAGGCTGAGGTCGGGGCAGAAGAGCAGAAAGCCAGGGTGGAGCAGGCGGAACTGGAGCCCTTCCTGGGCCTGACAAGGGGAACAGGAGGGCTTCCTAGGCCTAACATGGGGAACAGGAACCCTTCCTGGGCCTAACATGGGGGACAGGAGCCCTTCCTGGGCCGAGCCCGCCGTGACATTAACCCGCCAACAGAATAACTCTCCAACAACAAACCGCCGTGGGCTTAACTCGGGAACAGGAGCCCTTCCTGGGACTAACATGGGGAACAGGAGCCCTTCCTGGGCTAAAAATGGGGAACAGGAGCCCTTCCTGGGCTAAAAATGGGGAACAGGAGCCCTTCCTGGGCTAAACATGGGGAACAGGAGCCCACCGGGCAGAGCTGGAGCCCACCACGGCAGAGCAGGTGGAGCTGGAACCCACCAGGGGGAGCAGAGGACCACCACAGACGAGCAGACGAGACAGAAGCCCACCAGGGCGGAGCAGCTGGAGCTGGAGCCCACCAGGGCGGAGCAGATAGGACAGAAGCTCACCAGGGTGGAGCAGAGGACCACCACAGCTGAGCAGACAAGACAGAAGCCCACCACAGCCGAACAGATGAGACAGAAGCCCACCAGGGCGGAGCAGATGGGACAGAAGCTCACCAGGGCGGAGCAGAGGACCACCACAGCCGAGCAGACGAGACAGAAACCCTCCAGGGCGGAGCAGAGGACCACCACAGCCGAGCAGACGAGACAGAAGCCCACCAGGACGGAGCAGAGGACCACCACAGCAGAGTAGATAGCACAGGAGAGCAAGTCTGGTTAGGTGGGACTGGAACAGAGAACATAAACAGGTTAACCCTCTGGAGTCGATTAACGCGTATACGTGTTTTGGGGGTATTTTCTCCTGATAACCCCGAAAGAACTTAAATTACACTTTCAGTTTTGATCGTACAGATAAGAGCAATACATCAATCAAATCTGTAAAGGGTCTACTTTTTTTGTATACAGACATAATAACAACAAAACTTTGTGCACTTATAAATAAAGATAAACAAACCAGGAGTGCTGTCTGCAGCCTTTGTCTGCGCTGATCTTCATTTACAAACGCGTCATTAAAATGAACTGTAACTCAGTGAATACTCAACACAGAGACATGAGAGAGATATCTATAGAAAGCCTGACATGTCTACTTTTAAACAAGTGCTGCCGGAAACAAATATTCTGTGATAAAGTAATCCATATGAAAACAACGCAATGTCCGTTTTTCACGTCTCCCTTCATTATCTTCTAATGCGACCATGCCCCCGCGCTGAACGCGCTTTTGAGATGATAATGTTTCACTGAAGCGCGCGGCTGGAATACGCCCACACAACAGAAGACAACGCAGCAAGACTGTTCTTCAAGTTTTTTTATTTTACTGTTTGTTGCTTCGCGATGAAAGGAATAAGACATAATTCACCCCAAAAAGATGTGATGCGGCTGAGGATTTGAGATTTGGATTTCCTCAGAAAAAAAGAATGAAGCACTTTATTCAGCAGAGATCATAAACATGAGTAAGTCTCTTTTTATTTATTTATATACTTGTACTAGTTTTCACATAACGTGTAAACATTTTACTAGTTAGACTTTTTCCAAAGACTTTTTCCAAACTATAATTCCTGACTAAATGTATAATCAAGTGAAATATTATGAAGTTTCAATAACAATATACACTACTATACCATTCAAAAGCTTGATGTAAATAATATAAATGTACCAATAAATGTAACTGTAACAAATGTAACAAACAATGCTGTTCTTTCAATTTATCCCCCCTCAAAAACCTGAAAAAAATATTCTCAGCTCTTTTCAACATTAATAATAATAATAATAATAATAATAATAATAATAATAATAATAATAATAATAATAACAATAAATGTTTTTTTTGCAGATTATAAGATTGTTAAAAGGATTTCTGAAGGATTGTGTGACTGGAGTAATGATGCAAAAAATTCAGTTTGAAAGTCAGCTTTGATTGTTCCTAATAAACTGTTTAACTGCACTCAAAAGTGAATATTAAATTATGTTGTGGGATAATTAAAAGATATTCTAAATAAACTACAAACATAAAATTATATACATTTATTTTGTCCTCACATTCTTTCTTGTAACTCATCCCTCTCAGTGACACAGCTGACTGAATGGCTCATTATGCAGCTTATTATGCAGGCCTTTGTCTTCTCAGGTGTGAATTCATGATAGTTGACGCCTACTCGCATATGACTTTTACCAACAAAAAGTGTCTTAGAAAATTTAAATCAATATATTGTTTTCTGTAAGTGAGTAAACAAGATGATTTTCACATCATTTAGAAAAAAAAATTCTAGTCTACAAGCTCCAGTTCTCAAAAGTCCCGGGAACCAATTTTCTGTATGTGTTTTATTGCCTTATTCAAGTGATTTAACATTTTTAGTTTTTCACTAACCACGCATAACATTTTTTTTCTTCTCAAAAACACAATCATGTACATACATGCTGCTCACATATTATTATAGCCCAGTTTTTGCTGATTACAGTGAGATTAGACTTTAGCCATTTAGATATTTATAAGAAACTGAAAAAAGCACAAATGTCAGGGCATGACAAAATTTCTCCAGGCCCCAAAAATACCCTTAGACTCCAGAGGGTTAATGGTGGCCTCTGTGGCTATGATAAGGCAGGTAGAAAGTTCACTCATGGCCTCCATAGCTGTGACAGGGCCGGCAGATCGTTCACAGCCGGTCTCCATGGCTGTGACAAGGTAGGACAAGAGTTCATGGATGGCCTCTGTGGCCCTGACAGGGCAGGCAATGTGTTCATAGACGGCCTCCTTAGCCGTGACAGAGCAGGACGAGAGTTCATGGTTGGATACTACTGACGCATCCGAAGGTTCTGCAGCAGTTGCCGCCACCTCTGGAGGTTCCACAGCAGTAACAGTCTCCTTGACAGCAACACAACAGGCTGAGAGAACATTGCTGGGTGCAACAGACAGGATGTGACGAGGCTCTGGAAGTTCAGCTGAGACGGGACGAGGCTCTGGAAGTTCAGCTGAGACGTGACGAGGCTCTGGAAGTTCAGCTGAGACGTGGCAAGGCTCTGGAAGTTCAGCTGAGATGTGACAAGGCTCTAGATGATCTTTTGTGGTATGATGAAACTCTGGAAGATCTGTTGAGACGTGATGAAGTTCTGGGAGATTAGTAGTGATTTGACTGGGCTCATAAAGATCAACCGTGACTTGACCTTGTTCACAAAGATCAATGGTGACTTGACTTGACTCATGAAGTTTAACTGTGATGTTACTTGACACACGGGGTGTAGCGGTGACTTGACCTGACTCTGGACAGTCAGCGGTGACCTGACCTGACTCTGGACAGTCAGCGGTGACCTGACCTGACTCTGGACGGTCAGCGGTGGCTTGACTGGACCTTGATTCTGGAAGATCGATGGGGTCCTGACATGACTCTGGGAGATCGACGGGGTCCTGACATGACTCTGGGAGATCGACGGGGACCTGACTTGACTCTGGAAGATCAACTGTAGCTGCCATCTTGTGCAGTGGCGCTGGGCTGGCGGCCATCTTGTGCAGTGGCGCCGGGCTGGCGGCCATCTTGTGCAGTGGCTCTGGAGTGGCAGCCATGACAGGATGAGTCTCAGGAGCGGCGGCCACTTTGTGAACAGCCTCCGGGCTGGCAGCCTTCTTCTGAAGAGACTTTGGGGCTTTAAAGTCCTCTGCCTCTCCCACAGTGAAAGGAGAACCACATAACAAGAGAGCATAGTCCATAATGTCTTTTAAACTACAGATAAATTCCCCTCCAGGTAACATTGATTTAACTGGTTCACTGAGTCCAAAACGGAACAAGTCCTTAAACAAAACTTCATCATGAAATGGTACTTGATAAAACAACTCACAGAACCGGTAAACATACTCCTCAACAGATAGGCCTCCTTGACGAAGACGGAATACCTGGTCTACTGGGTCTATGGTTGTCCTGGGTTGCTGAAACGCTGACATAGGGGTGGGAACAGATATCTCGGTAATGAGAGGATACCGGGCTGCTGGATCCTGGTACGGCGAAGTCTTCTGTTACATGGAGTCAGAGACGTTCGGATCCATATGCAGTAGTTTATTAAAGAATGGTCAGACAGGCAGAAATCAGGAACAGCATCAGGTGTGTCAAGGGATATTCAGAAACAGCAACAATACCAGGCAGAGGTCGGGGCAGGTGGCGGAGAATCACAGGCAGTATAAACAATCCAAAGTCAGACACGGGAGGAACAAACACAAGGAGAAACGCTCGGAATTGACAGACTGTGCTAGAACAACACTTCGTGAGTGTGGATGAATGCAGCCTTTATAGTGTCACTGATGGGAAACAGGTGAGGCTCAATGATGAGTTCCTAGGCAGGGATTTATGGAAAATGAAGTCCAGGGTGTACTGTGTCATGTGAAAGTCTGTGGTGAATAAATGGATGTGCAGTGATCGGATCATGACAGGGTTGAAGACGCTGCATTAAATTTTATCTTTAGATAGTAAATTTAGATTTCAAATTCAATACTGATTTTAGAACTGTTTAAATTATATACTGTATGTAACGCAAGTACTTTATAAGTAACTGTAATTACATTTCCTAAAAATGAGCAGTAATCCCTTACTTTACTTTTTCAGTGGATAATTAATTTAATTACAGAAACGCGTTACACCCAACACTGCACTTAACCCACCCTTAATGTTAGGTTTAAGGGAGGGCATACCACCAAACCTGTCCCTAACCTTAACAATGTCCTACCACAACAACTTTATTAGATTACACTTTGTTTTAAGGTGTCCTTGTTACAGTGTAATTATACATTTAAGTATTGAGTAATATTAATTAACTAAATGCACAAGGGTTACTGGCATATAATCATGCATAATTTATTGTTATTATAATAGTACATGTAGCATGTGTAACAAGGACACCTTAAATAAAGTGTTACCCTTGATTGCAGTAAGTACATTGTATCAAACACTTAAAAAAGACTCTCTCTCTCTCTCTCTCTGCCCTGGCTGTTTCTGAGGAATGTATATTATTAAACTAAACCTTATTGATACATTATTTTGGCCAAACAAAAGTAATCTTGCCTTTTGGAACAGCCTCCTTTTTTTTTAGGAGCGTGTCTATTACGATCTTCCAGTGGAACTGTAATATTACATTCATGAGTTTTGAACACACAAATGAGCAAGCAAAAGTCATAAATACAAGTAAGAAACTCTAGAATTCTAGATGATACTGGATTTGCTGAGTTGGATGGAGCGTGTCAATGTGAAATATGGCAACAGAGCGAGAAAAAAAAAATAGTTGCAGGTGCTCAAGGATGAGGAGGAAAGAGAGGTCAGTTAAAAATATGGGAAATCTTGGCAGTCTGAAAGAGAGAGAGACTGCTGGAGTGATTTTGATTGATTTATTCCATCTGCAGCAATGTCCAGACAGCTGTGTCCATGTGGGAATTGTCGTAGGATTAAGGCACTGGTTCGTGTAATTAATGGCTCATGTGTGCCAGCGAGAAAGAGATCAACACTAAATCAAAGTAGAGAATGTGTGAGTATATATGTGTGTGTGTTACACAAGGGAGAAAGGGTCAATACTCAATCACAAAAGTGATTAAAAAAAAAAGATAAAGATAGGCTTTAGAAAAGAGCAGAGACTGTGTGAGGAGGATAAAAGCATTTCTCTATGTGTGGCATTGAATGTGCATGTGTTAGTTTTTAAGGCAAGCGATTAGATTTGTTTTATTTTTTTTGTACTTACAGTACATCAACTACCAAGGGGCCACCATTTCATGTTTTTAGGGTCATCAAATGTGAAGCGATTTTAACCAAGTGGCAACCAAATCATGCTGTTGTTTTCTGAATACCAGGATTACTGTGATTACCAATAGCCTTGTGCCTATATGCAAAACATGCTTGATCATGTGACATTTTGGCCTGTTGTCCACATTAAGACAGTGTCTTGTCACATGTTTAGTCATGACGAATATTGTACCAACAGATATACAGTATATTTATATTGGTATCTGCCTGTTATATGCTATTAACTTTAACAGTATTGCTGAATTGCTAAATAATCAGCATTATTGCTGATTGTAGGTTTGTACAATCTTCATATTACATTCCTGGAAAAAAATGACTGTGCTGTGGCAAAACATGAAGGCAACTGCATTTTAGACCATACACTGAATGTATGGTGTATCAGTAAGTGGTGAGATATTTTCTAATAAAATGATCTTAAACTTCATGACATCTGGACACTGTACCATCTCAGTGAGCTTTTATTACCTTTTGCACATGTGCAGTAAGATCATTTTTTTTCTGAAAATGCTTGAATACGCTAGTGTGGACAGAGAGTTTTGAACATAAACGCTGTTTTCAAAAGTATGTGTCTTGTTTTACAGTATTGGGTCCCACTTTATATTAAGTGGCCTTAACTACTATGTATTTATTTACATTTAAATTAATCAAATTAATCATTCAGTACAATGCATTCATTGTGTACATACATGCTTTTACATTTTACTAATACTGCATGTAATTACATCTGTAATTAATTTCTGTAATTACATTTATTATTACACTGTTGACCCAGCACTTACACCTTAACCCACCCTTAAACCTACCCATACCACCAAACCTGTCTCTAACCTTAACCATATCCCACCTCAATAGTAGCAAAATTGTTTTGAAATACAACATGAACACAATAAGTACATTGTACTTATTTTTTTTATTTATTTATTTTATTTATTTTTTTATTTTTTTGATGTAAGTATATAGTAGTTAAGGTCACTTAGTAGAGAATGGGACCCAGTATTATTTTACAGTTGTTTAATTGCTTTGGTACAGTTTTGACAAGCAATGGTACATTTTCAAAATGTACAAATCTTCTGATTAATCCATTTTTTCTATCATTTAATCCTATACTGATCCTAACAGTTATTCAATGAATCATTTGACACATCAGTTAATTTCTACATATACCATGGATTCTGATTGGTTGACAAACAAACGCCATGATTTTGCCAAGTAAGACATGTTCCTGGATCAACATCTTTTGATGATCCTGGATCAACATTATTGTCCAAAAATATAGACTTAACCAAATCCCTACCCCTAAAACTAATCCTACCCATAATTTATTCCTAAAATCAGTGGGAAATGATAGCTGATTAACAAGGGTGTAGAAGCACCTAACCCTGATCGTTAGCCTAAAACAGATATTTCCTGAAAAATTACATCTCAGTTCTGATTGATTGATTGGAATGTTGTTCCAGGATCAACAAGGATCTTGATCCAGGAAAATGTTGTACTTGGTGAAATCACGCTCACCACAGAGAGAGTTTTAAACACACTTTATTTAATCATTACAGAGTCATTAAAACAACAAAACAAATTTTCCAAAACTCAAAAAAAGGGTGTGCAAAAGATCCTAGCTTACTGTAACATAGTAGTAAAGATTAACTTTTCTTCTACAATTGTACAAAAAGCTTCTTTAAAACACCACCATTCATCATTATATAGAACTTAAAATCAAGCATAACGCTTTATTTTACCAGATATTTAAAAACAATTACCACACGTTGTCCTTCTCTACCTTCTATTTTGTTTGTGTGGGTTTTTTTTTTTTTTTTTTTTGCTTATATAAACAGCAAGTTTAGCTTACCCAATTAAACAATTGCCTGTTTATTCTTTGTGCTACACTATACTTAGGGCCAAGAATAAAAATCTCAGAAGAAAAAGACTCCCCAAACTTCATGAAAAGAACATCAAGAAAACAAAACAAATCATACAACCTTGAGCATTCTAAAAAACAATGAAAAAATGTCTTACCCATTTTACAAAAAGGACAATCACTTGATATATATATATATATGGATTTATAACACTCACAAATGCATTTACAGGAACTGTGCAGTGTAAAACTCTCCACTGAATATCACCTGTGCATTTTTCAATTGGTGGTTTATATAAAACTCTCCAAACAAGTTTAACTCCATCATCTAATCCCAATTTATCTCTCTACACTGTATCGCTACTTTCATTTAAAGTTGCTCTATTTAAAACTTTCACAATGCATTTATATAAAACTTTACTTTGAACATCCTGCAAACTTAACTTTTAGGTCTTTCCCCCTCAGGTCCAGAAATGGTCCAGACAGTCCTTTGAGACTGCGACTAAAAAAAATACTTGGAAAAGGATCTGTATAATTAGGAACCAGTTTCCCAAAATAAAAGTCATTTAACATATTGTTTTCTTCCTCTGTGAGTTTCTTTTTAAAAAAGTCCAGAACTTTTTCTACTTGCCGTACTGACAGCACACCTAGATGTGAGGCCAAGGACTGAGCATTATTTAAAACAGGACCAACAACATCCAACAAATGATGCCATTTTAATGTCTTCGTGTGAACTAAACAATGAATCAGTCCAGGTGCAACTTCATAAGTAACATCAAAACGAGCTCCATGTACAAACGTTTCTTTCAAAAGCCAGTACAACAAAGAAATCCACTGCACCGCAGCTTGCTCAAGTCCATCAAGCAGAGTTCAAACCCAGTCTTCCAGTTTGATTAAAAATAACGTCTGCCACCTCTCTCCGGACTAGATCCTTAGGTCCTGTGAGGTATCTTTGAATAAAAAGAAGTCAAAATGCTGCCCCCCTGCTTGGCAGGTGAATAAGTCCTTGTCCTCCTTCATCTCTGGGTAGAAAAAGTACGCTCTAATGTATCCAATGAAAAGTACTCTAAAAGAAGTCCACTACAATGGCTTGAATTTTACTCAAAAGTCCATTTGGAGGATCAGCGCAGGCCAAACGATGCCACAAAACTGGAGCCACCAGATTAATTAATTATTATTACACTCCCAGTTATTGGGGAGGCAAAAGCTATTTCCATTTTTGCAGTCACACATTTAATTTTTCAAGAACGCCTTCCCAATTTTTACTTAACATTAAATCATTGCCAACATATACTGCTAAATATTTTAGCCCATCCCTTTTCCAGGACAAACTGCCTGGTAGATCAGGAAGACCATGAAACCATTTATTATCTGCTATAGCTTCACTTTTTGATCAATTAACCTTGGCAGAGGAAATTATTCCAAAATCATTAAGAATTTATTTAAGATCAACATCACTTTGTACTTTAACCAGAACAATAATATCATGTGCATATGCAGACAGCTTAAAATTTGCTCCAGAGAACGGTATGGTCCAACCTTCAATGCTTTCTCTGATCTTAACCAATAAAGGTTCAATGGCAAGAGCATACAACATTCCATAAAGAGCGCAACCTTGTCTAATACCTCTAAAGATTTTGAAAGGAGCCCTCAGACCACCATTTATTTTTTTTGGTACACTCTCAACATTCTGGTACAAAACCCTAATCATAGCAATAAAACAAGAGCTGAGACCAAACTCCTCCAGCGTATGCCAGAGATAGCTGTGCTCAACCTGGTCAAATGCCTTTTCCTGGTCCAAAGAAATGAGACCAATATCTATATCCAATAGCCTAAAGACCTCCAGGATATCCCAAATTAGATAAACGTTATCAAAAATGGACCTGATAGGCACATAGTAAGTGTGAGACAGAGCACCAGTTCTTTATTTCTTTTAAGTCACCTTTTCTGGGTAACAGAACGTGGTCAACTGGTAGACCATCAATTCCAGGAGCCTCAATCCATGCTCCGCAGAGCAACATGCAGCTCTGATGCTGAAAATAGCTTCTCAAGCCAGGAGTTGGTCTCATCTGGTACTTTTGGGCAAACCCACATAAAAAGAACTGTCCAGCTCATCCGCCTCTGTATTTTCACTCATGTAAAGCTCAGAATAAAAGAGTACAGCTCTTTTTCTGATTTCTTTAGACTTTAGAAGAATGTATGAGTCTGCTTTGACTGTTCTTTTTTTCCAAACCAAAGAATAATTTAGTTGGACCATCCATTTCTACTGCACTCTGAAAATGTGAGCAGATCAAAGCTCCCTGTGCTCTGGTGAGGTTATCCATATCCCTTCTTTTAACTTTGAGGAGCTCAATAAGTCCCCTATTTTCTGTGGACTCTACCAAAGTAGTTCCACTATGTCAATATCTAGGTGTCAGAACATTGGACTTGTTATTTTGCATTATTGACACACTGTTTTCCTAATTAATGTTGTTCAGTTGCTTTGACGCAATCTTTTTTGTTTAAAGCGCTATATAAATAAAGATGACTTGACTTGACTTGACTTGTCTGTGTGTGTTTTTTCCCTGTGACCCAGTTTCTGTCTCCTTGATTGTTGATTAGTTCCCAGGTGTGTCTCCTTAGTTCCCTCATTACTCTGTCTTTATAAGCCCCAGTCCTTTCATTTCAGTTTGGTTGGGTGACATGTCAAGTGTCTTCCTCCTGGTTTCTCTGCTGGATTTGTTGGATTAATAAAGACTTTTCTGATTATCCTTGGCTCTGTGATCCTTCCGGCAGCGTAGTGTGACAGAAGACCCGACCTAAAAGAGTATAAAGTGCGTGTCTACCCTCCGTTTGTTTTCCATGTTTTTCCCTCAGTCCTTTTTCTTTCTGTTGTGTTGTATGGATCCCCTCCTTTGCCCAGAATACCTCCTCCTGTTCTGGATCATGGCACGCCTTACCAACTTTCCAGACGATGGGCTCTGTGTGTTCTACGATGCCAGTTTGAACACCGCGTACAGAGCGCCATCGTCCGAGGACGGCACCCGAAAGAAATTTACCTCCTTTCCCAACCTAACTCCGTCCACAAACTAATTTCTGTTCCCAGGGATTGATCGCCAGTGCCACTCCTGACCCACAGCCCAGCCTACCATCTCCCCACGGTACAGAGCATAAGCTCGAGCCCACTGATGATGGAGAGCCAGAGCCCAACCCGTCAGACCAGGTGCAAGAGCCGGCGACAATGCCCACCATGAGGGAGTTGAGGGACTTTCAGTTCAGTTTGGTTGGGTGAACAAGTCAAGTACGTGTGTCTTCCTGTTTTCAATGTTGGATTTACCCTGTGTTGGATTAATAAAATTTTTTTCCGATTCTCCTTGGCTCTGTGTTCCTTCCGGCAGCGTAGTGTGACACTAGGGCTCTTATTGACTGGGAGATGTCCTTGGGTACGTTAAGAGTGTACTAATGGAACATTTACTGTTTTTATTTTTATTTTTCTTCCATAATCCCACCATTGCTGTGAGGAACTCTTCCCCCCCCCCCCACAACTAAAGTACTTCCAAAAAAAAAAAACCTTCCATAAATTTATCTTGTAGCAACAAAGTATAAAAAATGCCAGTAAGCACTCTTAGACTTCATGATAGAAATAAAAACATAACAGATTACTAGACTGTGATAGGAAAAACAACTAGGCAAAGTCTCACATTTCTTGTTAACATTAAAATTGTATATAAAACAATAAAACCTATCCAGTCTAGCCATGGAAATAAGGTTCTTTCTTGTTTGAGCCCATGTGTACTGCCTTTTTTCTTTAAGTCCTCCATATACTGTACAGGTCCTTCTCAAAAAATTAGCATATTGTGAGAAAAGTTCATTATTTTCCATAATGTAATGATAAAAATTAAACTTTCATATATTTTAGATTCATTGCACACCAACTGAAATATTTCAGGTCTTTTATTGTTTTAATACTGATGATTTTGGCATACAGCTCATGAAAACCCAAAATTCCTATCTCAAAAAATTAGCATATCTTGAAAAGGTTCTCTAAACGAGCTATTAACCTAATCATCTGAATCAACTAATTAACTCTAAACACCTGCAAAAGATTCCTGAGGCTTTTAAAAACTCCCAGCCTGGTTCATTACTCAAAACCGCAATCATGGGTAAGACTGCCGACCTGACGGCTGTCCAGAAGGCCATCATTGACACCCTCAAGCAAGAGGGTAAGACACAGAAAGAAATTTCTGAACGAATAGGCTGTTCCCAGAGTGCTGTATCAAGGCACCTCAGTGGGAAGTCTGTGGGAAGGAAAAAGTGTGGCAAAAAAACGCTGCACAACTAGAAGAGGTGACCGGACCCTGAGGAAGATTGTGGAGAAGGACCGATTCCAGACCTTGGGGGACCTGCGGAAGCAGTGGACTGAGTCTGGAGTAGAAACATCCAGAGCCACCGTGCACAGGCGTGTGCTTTTGATCCAGAAACAGCGGCAGAAGCGCCTGACCTGGGCTACAGAGAAGCAGCACTGGACTGTTGCTCAGTGGTCCAAAGTACTTTTTTCGGATGAAAGCAAATTTTTGCATGTCATTCGGAAATCAAGGTGCCAGAGTCTGGAGGAAGACTGGGGAGAAGGAAATGCCAAAAATGCCTGAAGTCCAGTGTCAAGTACCCACAGTCAGTGATAGTCTGGGGTGCCATGTCAGCTGCTGGTGTTGGTCCACTGTGTTTTATCAAGGGCAGGGTCAATGCAGCTAGCTATCAGGAGATTTTGGAGCACTTCATGCTTCCATCTGCTGAAAAGTTTTATGGAGATGAAGATTTTGTTTTTAAGCACGACCTGGCACCTGCTCACAGTGCCAAAACCACTGGTAAATGGTTTACTGACCATGGTATTACTGTGCTCAATTGGCCTGCCAACTCTCCTGACCTGAACCCCATAGAGAATCTGTGGGATATTGTGAAGAGAAAGTTGAGAGACGCAAGACCCAACACTCTGGATGAGCTAAAGGCCGCTATCGAAGCATCCTGGGCCTCCATAACACCTCAGCAGTGCCACAGGCTGATTGCCTCCATGCCACGCCGCATTGAAGCAGTCATTTCTGCAAAAGGATTCCCAACCAAGTATTGAGTGCATAACTGAACATAATTATTTGAAGGTTGACTTTTTTTGTATTAAAAACACTTTTCTTTTATTGGTCGGATGAAATATGCAAATTTTTTGAGATAGGAATTTTGGGTTTTCATGAGCTGTATGCCAAAATCATCAGTATTAAAACAATAAAAGACCTGAAATATTTCAGTTGGTGTGCAATGAATCTAAAATATATGAAAGTTTATTTTTTTTATCATTACATTATGGAAATTAATAAACTTTTATCACAATATGCTACTTTTTTGAGAAGGACCTGTATCTCACACATCATGTTCTGCTATGAGCTTTCTAATAACAACTCTTTCAGGACCAAGAACAGGAGCATACACATTTATAATAACTAAAATCAAATTTTCAAACTTTGCTGTTATTTTCATTAGATGTCCCTCAACAACATGTTCTACCTCATATGATACAGGTTTAAAGGATTTTTATTTATTTATATTTAAGTACAGCTAAGCCATCACTGCAGTGATTTGTGTGGCTTAAAACAGCTAACCCATCCCATTCCATTAACCAGTCATTCTCATTGAAAACACTATGAGTTTCCTGGACCAGCATTAAATCAATTTTCTTATGTTTAGACAAATCATAAAGCATTGCTCCTTTCTTGCTTTCTTGTGCACCATTTAAATTAAGTGTGCCCAACTTTATCCTACTCATAAAAAGGTAAATTGAGCACAATAAAAACAAACACTTCAAAAAAAGAGAAAAGAAGCTAAACTGATCTGAATTCATTGTTCAGTAAATTTAGTTTTAACTTTTGGACAATTTTCTTCAGCCTAAAAACCTCTTGTTCAGTGAAGGCTCCTGCTTCTTTCATTAAAGCCCTGGTTGAATTTATGAACAACTCATGATCTGGAAAGTATTACTCTACGTTTACACCCTTCATGCCTTTCGTTGTCTGAAGAAACTTTTTACAGTTTTTCACAATCGATTTGACACTTTTCTCCAATGCAATGTACTTGTTCTCAAAACAATTAGCACAGCCATCCAAACACAAAATGATCTTAACCAAACCATTGAACTTTACTGCAAAATGAAGCACTGCAATTTTTTCTAGTAATGCATTTATTAAAAGTAAATGTTAACATCAAATCTATAGGAGTGTTCTCTGTTGATTATTAAACACATTCAGCTGTAGATGCACAAATATGGTAATGAAGATACATGTTTATTGCAATTCTTCAACAGGGAGTTTTGTTTAATATATATTGTGTATATCTAAATGAAATAAAAATTGTTATCCAACACCTGCCCATGTGAAAAAACTAACTGCACCTTTAAACTTAAAATCAGTTTTTGCCACCTTTAGCAGAAAGAACTGCAAAGAAACTTTTCTGATGACTACAGATCAGTCTTTTATAGCACAGTGGTGGGGAAATATATATTTATCTGACTTTTTTAACTTGTGAAAATACTAGTGTTCTAATTATCTTGGCCACCACTGTATATACACATGTGTGTTTGCTGTATACAGTACATGAATTGAAAGAGAATTTCATTACATTTTATCTACACAAAATATTTGCTGTGCTTGCATCATAGAAGAAAAATGTAAGAAGGTTGAATCCATGCTTGACAAGCTCTTGTCTCAACATCATCACAGGCTTCTTCCTTTGTGGCTGGTGATGTTGTTTTGGACCACCATGTCAATGCTTCTGTTCCATTCAAAATTATTTTGATTATCCACCTGAATTATCTGATTGAATTCTGAAAAATGTTTGGACATTTACTGTAAATAACAGAAGTTGTCCCAGGAGGACTAAAGGAGGTCCCCCCCTTCTCTAAAGGAGAGGCCATGATTTTTTACATGGTCAATTGGGTCAATTCTGATTTCATTTGAAATTCATCTACACCTTCTTCCTCTCCTTCCACCCACTTCCTCTATGTCCATGTCTTCTTACAGTGTCTCCTCATGCTTTTCCACTACACCAGTGCCCTCTTCTCTAATCACCTCTTCTCCATTTCCTTCTCCTCTCCTCTTTCTCACGTCTTCCTCTCTGCTCATCTCTTTCTACCTGTTCCACTCTTCATCTTCTTCTCATTACACCCCTTTCTCTACCCACTCCCCCTAATTATAGACTTACACTTTCTTTATCCCCCTTTTTTATTTGTTTATATTTAGATTTATTATTATTATTATTATTATTATTTTGCATATTTGTTCTTGCTCTTTGTATACTTTCCCTTGTATTATTACTCTAAAGCAATTGTGATGAATGTGTAAACAATTAGGAAAACTGCATTTCCTGTGTTGTGTGTATAATTATCCAAATAGTTATCAGTTTAGGGCCAATCGAAAATATACCATGTTCAGTTGATAGAATGACAAATTACTTAGAGTTTAGTTTTTTGTGTTTGGACAAATGGTACATAAAATCTTGTGATTTGTGTAAAACCTTTTTTCAGATATTTTAAAGTATTGGTTGGTTGTATTAACTATTATGGAAACATTTGAGAGTTTTGTGCACATTGTTTTGAGAAAATGATTTGCATGATTTGTAATTTGTATGAAATTAATGTAAACGTACAAACTGTTTAGGATAATTACAAAGTGTTCTGATCACTGTGTTAACTGTTTTGAGAACGGCGATCTGAGTTTGGATAAATGTGTCAAATCGATCGAGAAAAACTGTAATTTTGTCCAATGTGTAAGTGCTGCGGACAGATTGCTTCTGTGAAGCTGAGCTCACAGAGTCTTACGACTCACAGTCACTGTACACGGCAGACTCCTTAGCATTACTTAACTCGGAGGTCAACCCCCTTGCATCACCAGCAACTATTCCAGAAGCTTTTTTGCTAGCCCTTCAATCTTTTCTTTTGCCTTTAGTTTTCCTTTTCAATGCTGGTGTTTTAAATTAACTTTGATCTTCTGCATTTCAACATCCGAAGCATCTTCCAATATGGCCTGCTCACTAACCTCAGAAACACCACCTTAATGCATGCTTTCATTTGTGGCCACACTCTCATTTTTATTACTTCCACAATCACCAGGTCCATCTTTATCAACACAAGATACTTTGTCACTCGTTTGTGCTTGATCTGTATTGCTAAGCACGTCACCTGCATTGCAATTCTGATCTGCATGATACAACATAAATGATACAACATGCCTCAATTGTGGTGATTTACAACCAAGCGAAATTTTCTTAATTTTTGACACAAACTTTCCATGTCTCGACGATTCTCTCATCCTTAATAAATGACGGGACATTACTATTCTTTTCGCAGGTTGTACTTAAGGCATGACTGGAGTAAGAGAATCTTTCCTGGTCTCTACGACTTTATTTAATTTATCAACATTGTTCAAAAACATCACTTTTGCTATTCTTTCTAGACACAGAAAGAATGCAATCAAGACCAACAACAGCAGCAACAGTCCTCAACTGAACAATGCTCCGCCGGCATGACCTTACAGAGAGAAAGAGAAAGAGAGAGAGAGAGAGAGAGAGAGAGAAAGAGAGACAGAGAGAAAGAGAGACAAGAAAACAAATGTATAGAGTACAATGATGAGGAAACAATGATTATAATGACTGTATAACCATCACACTGAGATGCACCAGAAGGAGAGAGACAAATGCAGGTAACTGTTATATCCAATTCAGACATTTTGCATTTAGGTATGCCATGTGATACTATAAACCAAAGCCATACCATAGCATGGACAGCCAATTGACTGTAACTCACTCTTCTTTTGTAAAGGTCAACTACACTGTACAGTTTCAGTCATATAATGAGAACATTTACTGTAACAAACTCTGTTCTAGCACAAAATCACATTATGGATTTTATGTCAGTCATGCTAGTAAGCTAATGTGATAGTTGTATCCTCCATTACTGCAACATGTTAGGGTTAACAATTTATCTTCAGTCAGTGAAACAGAAGTCTAAGTGAACCAAACTGAATCATTTTTCATTGCTGTCACACAAAATGCCTTCAGTGACCACATCTTCCAAAATCTTTTATTCTTTTATATATATGCCAATAGCTGTAAAATGCTGTTTGCAGCAAATTTTGAAATGTTGGTACGATGTAAAAAAAAAAAAAAAAAAAAAAACTTCAAAACAGAATTTTTTTTTGTTTTTATTGTGTTTGCTTGTTGTTGTTGTTTTTGCATTAAACACTAATGTAATAAAAAAAAAAAACACACAGCTAATTGTAATTTTTAGCTTACAGGTTTTTTTTTTTTCAATTGCTAACAAGCGTTTACAGATACTTACAGTTTTTTACAGACGCTAGGACACATTTCTCAATACTTAGGTCACTTTTGCAAAACTCTTCACACAGTTCTCCTAACCAACTTTCAGCTTGGCAAAGCAGTTCATTTCACATTCAAACTGCACTACAACTACCAAAACACTTTATTCAGGTCTCAAATCAACTCATTCTTCCAGAACACTAGCAAAGGTTGACAGCCGACAAACACACTTTGTCATCCACAAAACAATGACCTAAAAACACTAACAACATGTAAAATTATAAAATGTTTTCTTGTGTAAAACAAGGACACATCTCTGTTTATAATTCACTGCAATATATGTTACTGGAATGAATCAGACATGATGCAGAATTCATCAATATTTTGTTGTTTATTTTAATTTTTTTGCATTGAGTAATTCCAAAATACAAGAATTTGAATACACACCATCTACTGATACAGATACAATAGTAATGTTAATCTACTCGGTCTTCTCCATTTGGCCACAGGTTCTCATCCACATCACATCTTATGTCATCTAGGGCAATACACCTAGGAAAGAATCTTCTGGCATGCCTGATCCATCCCTGGCAATCTTCTGCTTATATGTCCAGGCATCCAGCATTCATTGCGTCCAGGAGGGACATTTGATCATGTGGATGGTGGTCAACCTTCCACCTCCATAAGGAAAAGAGTTCCTCTATGGTGTTGAGGAATGGAGAGTAAGGTGGGAGGAAAAGACTATTCTGGGATGGGCCGCAAACCACTCGGTGACTGCATGGGAGTGGTGAAGTGCCACATTGTCCCATACAATTAAATGTTGGCTGATTCCTTCTCTCTGCATCCCTTTCCTCACCTAGCACAACCCTTCCATAGAGATCATGCAGGAACGCAAGGAGACGTTCAGTGTTGTATGGCCCAATTAGTGGTCTGTAACAGCAGTCCATCAGTGGATATGGCTGCGCACATTGTGATGTTGGCACCCCTCTGGCCCGGGACATTCACTGTGGCTCTTTTCCCAATCACATTCCTCCCTCGTCACCGTGTTTTGGCCAAGTTGAAACCCGCCTCATCCACAAAGATGAAAATGTGGGGTGTTTGCCTGCCTTCAATCTCCATGACTCTCTAAAATAAATCCACAAGGCAACATAAGCTATTACAGTAGTAAATTTGTAAAAATTGTCTTTGTGTGTGTTTGGTTTAGTTCAAAATCAGTTCTGTATTTTATTGTGATCTTACCTGGACATATTGGTTCCTGAGTTGCTTGACATGTTCAGAGTTCCTCTCAAAAGGCACAGCGTACAACTGTTTTATCCTGACCTGATGTTTTTTCAGGACTCTAGAAATTGTTATGCTAACACTGTGAATATTTGCAAAAGTAACGTTGTCTGCCAAGACTCGGTCTTGAATTTCAGTGAGTTTTATCCCATTGTTTCTGATGACCATATAAACAATGGCAGTTTCCTGCACATCAGTGAGCATCCTTTCTCTCCCTGCTGTGTGAGGTAACCGTTGAGTCAAAAGCAGAAATGCAAAAGCAATTACACACAAGTTTATTTACTTCTGTAATGTGCAACTCAGTCAAATGCCCTTGCAGAATACAAGTTACCTGTTGGTTTGCCGGAAAACTCTAACAATAGATGCCATTTTGGCTACACTCTCTGACCAGCCTCTCTCATTGAGAGACCATGATTTACTACATGATCAATTACAGTAGCTCTGATCTCATCTGAGACTACAGCTCTTGATCTTCCTCTTATTCTTCTTCCACCACGCATACGTATTCCTCGCCCCCTCCCAGCCACTCTTCTTCCTCTTTCAGCCACTTCTCTATTTCTGGCTGGGTCCATGTTTACATCACAATACAAAACTATTCCTTTTGTAATGAAATTGAAAGAGTAACACCTGTGTAGATGTTCATCTACAATGAGAATCAGCTGTGGCTGGTCCAATTGTCCAATTGTTTGTATAGCATTTAATTTTAAGATTTAACATATATTTCATTAAAATATTACTGTAGAAATGTAGCAAATTGCTGTCTTATTCAGTTTTGTATTATGTTATTGTTTTGAACATAAGTTTAACAGTTTTGAAAACAGTAAGCATGTGAAAATTGGCCTGTACATACAAAAGAGTTTTGGCAGTTGTTGTGTCTGAGTGAGAAAAGAATTCATGAAATTTGAGAGATGTAGTCATTTAATGCATTTTGTGCCAAAGCAATGATAATTGATCCTCAGTTTAGCCCACATAGATTTCTGTTGTGCTGACTGTGTGAAGAGTTTGCAAAAGTGACCTAAGTATTGAGAAATGTGTCCTAGCATTTGTAAAAAAAACAAACAAAAAAAACTGTAAAGTACTTTTTCTAAACTCTTAACACAGCAACACACCTACATCACACAATTAGCCAAATAGTTAATTTTCTGGCCAAAACCACATTTTGTTAAATAAATACAAACTCTACATTTCAAAATGCTGAATACCTTTTTCTACATATACTAACTCTATCAAAACACAGCAAACCCAATTCAAAATTGAGTCATTCTGACAAAATATTAGCACTACCTTTCTATCCAATAAGAACATATAGTCAATCATAGCACAGTTACTCTCAAAATACTAACAATTGATGGCTTTACAAAAACTGCATTACTTTCTTGTATATGTTTGACATACATGTTTCAGTTCTACCTGCATATAGACAATATAAAAATCCATTGTTTTTTGTAATTTAATTACCTTCAACTGAAACCCATTTTACATTTTTAAGTGTTGAATGTGTTCATTCTTGGCAACATACTGTCTAAAACTGAATGAGTCATTACTTTATGGAATGTACAATAGAAAAAATAGCAATTGAAAAAAAAAAAACCTGCAAAACCTACCCTAAAGAGTATTTTACATTATACAACAATTTTTTTTTTCAGCAAATAACTACTATTACTAATGAACAGCAGCATTTCTGATTTATTCTTGTTATATTTGCTTAAAGTCAATAAAGTGAATATTCTGTTATTAATTTTATTCCGTTATTAATATTCTGTAAGAATATATGTATTTATGAAGAAAATGCAAACACTTATATAATGCTCCCTATTGTTACAGTTTTTCTCAATCGATTTGGTACATTTCTCCAAACTCAGGTAACAGCTCTCAAAACAGTTAACACAGTGATCAGTACACTTTGTAACTGTCCTAAACAGATAGTAAATTCTCCTTCATTTCATACAAATCACAAATCAAAAGCATAATTTTCTCAAAACACTGTGCACAAAAATCCCAAATTTTATCACAGCAGTTCATACAGCCAACCAAATCTTTAATATATCAGGAAAAACATTTGTAACTTTTTCTTTGTTCTTCACAAAGATCACAAGCATTTTTGTACCATTTTCAAAACACAACAAACAAAACTCTGTGAATTGTAAAATAGTCAGTTGCACACCTTGTGTCTTCAATAAACGCCAAATTGTTATCTGATGAGTTAGTAATCCACTCAACACAGAAAAAAGCCAATTTCCTAATTGTTCACACAGCTGTCTTACGTAATTACAACAACTACAAAAGGGGAAGAGAAGAAAAACAAAGAAGACAAATGAGGAGATACAGTAAGACAAAAAAAAGAAGTATGAGCAGTGGAAACAGAAGAGGTTTAAGAGTGAGAGGTGGTGGCCAGGGTAGAGGGAGAAGAGGAAGAGGAGAAAGAGAAAGAAGAGCTGAAGATGTAGGAGGAAGAGTGAGAAGAGATTGAAGAGATGGATAGATTGGAGGGCAATGGTATAGTGGAAAGAGAAAATATAAGAAGGGGTGGACAGGGATGAAGAGGAGGCCAAGGTGTAAGAGGAGGGAGGAGAGGTAGAATGAGGGTAGGGTACATGCGTGTTTCAAATGAAATCAGAGCCACACTTATTGACCATGTCATAAATCATGGTCTCTCACCGAGAGAAACTGGTCAGAGTTCAGCCCAATATAAACCGATCCACAGTGGCTTCAATTATCCGTACATTTCAGAGGGAAAACTGGTAAGTAACTATATCATTCTACTTTTACAATGAGAGTCCATGTAGTCTTGTTTGACATAGGTCTAGATCTCTACAGTAAATGTTCCTGCTTGTCCAAACCTTTTTCAGAATTGAAGTTCGAGAACATTCAGGTGGACGAACAAGACTTTTTTTTTTTCAGTTGAACAAGAGCATGCCATTGTTGACATGGTGGTCAAGAACAACACCCTCCGCCTCAAAGAAATTCAGCAAAGAATAACACAGGACAATCAACTGTTCCACAATATCCACCAATGCAGTCTCTCCACAATTGACCGTGTTCTAAGAAATGCTATCCGAATGAAGCAAGTATACAAAGTGCCCTTTGAGAGGAACTCCGTTAGAGTGAAGGAGTTGCGATTCCAGTTTGTTCAAGTATGTGCAACCCAATTACTGCAATTTTTACGGTCAACTCGGATATATTTTTCCTGAATTTTAAGTATGTGTCCATAAACTATTCCATGCTACTATATGTGAAAAGATTTAGGCATATCTATGTATACTGCTGCTTCAAAGTGTGAACTCAAACTTAAGCAACAATTTCACAGTAGTATTGACTGCAATCAATGCCATTACTGTAAAACACAAATTTACTACTTTACCTTGTGTTCTTTTTACTCTAGAGAATCTTGGAGTTGGATAGCAGTGCAACTCATTATGAGTACCTGTATATTGATGAAGCAGGCTTCAATCTTCAAAAAAAAGGAGAAGAGGGAGAAATGTGATTGGACATCGTGCTACAGTCAATGTCCCTGGACAACGAGGAGGCAACATCACTCTCTGTGCAGCAATTTCTACAACTGGTGTTGTGGCACACAATGCTGTCTTGGGACCATACAACACAGCAAGGCTCCTACATTTTTAAACCTCATCAATTTTTTTTTTTTTTAAACCTCCTCAATGAAATCCTCTTTCCGCAGGGTGATCAGGAGCAAATGGTGCGGAATTTTGTAGTTGTTTGGGACAATGTGCAATTCCACCATTCAGCACTAGTGGGAGAGTGGTTTGAGAATCACCCACAATTCAGGATGGTTTCTTCCACCATATTCTCCTTTCCTGAATCCAATTGAGGAATTCTTCTCTTGGAGATGGAAAGTACATGATCGCAACCCTTACAACCAAGTAAGTCTTCAAGCGATGGAAGAGGCCTGTGGAGATATTGGGGCACAAGCATGTCAAGGATGGATACAGCTTTTTTTTTTTTTTTTTTTTTTTTTTTTTTTTTTTGCTCCACGATGCATGACTCGTGAAAATATTTTCTCTGAAATTCTCTGGCCAGATGTAATTGAGAGGCATGATCAATAAAATAATTGATTCAATGAATGCAGTACATTTATCACTTTATTTTTTATGTACCTATGTACTTATTTGCATTATATATATTTGTGTGTGTGGGGTGACAACTTATTGTTATACACCTGAACTCTTCATTAAAGAACTTAAGGAAAAACATGTATTTTCATTTATTTCTTTGTGTATCTTCAGCTGAATTTGTTATAAAATCAACAAAATACACTTTTAGTTTTTTGATGTTAATATTGAATTTTAATAAATGCATTACTAGAATAAAATGCTGTGTTTCATTGTGCAGTGAATACTTAACAGTTTCGCCAGCATAAGAGTGTTTAATTTGCTGTGTTAACTGTTTTGAGAGCTGTTACCTGAGTTTGGAGAAATGTACCAAATCGATTGAGAAAAACTGTAGTGTTAGGTCAGTGTGTTATGAGTGACAGTGTATGCTTTCTGAGTAAGAACTCTTGCCAGTGTTATGGTTGAGCAAGCTTATTTTAGATGTATGTAAGAGAAAACAATGTTCATGTTGTGGTGATTCATGCATGAAAAGTTTTGAAAAAGTGGCTTCAGTATTGTTTGATACTTGTTAGTAACTGAAGAAAACTGCAGGCCAATTTTTCTCACAACATTACAATAATTTTGGGTTTTAAAACAAATGTTGGAAGAAAATATCTCCAAGTGGAATAAAAGCAGTTAGATGCTGGTGTTTTAAGAATGTCTAGCTGTTTAATAAGTGTCATCAGTTTGGAGTTTTATAGAGTTTTGAAAATATGCCAAATCATAGAAAACAAAGTAGTAGCATGAGCCAGAATCTCATTTCAGTTTGATTCTCATGCAAAGCCCATAGAAAGCAGGAGATGCACTGACAATCATGACAACAGTAAAACAGCTTAGTTGCGGCATTTATACAGAACTAAAACCTAAAACCTTCACTTACATAGAACATTTATTTTTTGGCTGCTTTTTAGGTACTGGTGTTTCCTTTAAATGCATTTTTTTCCCCCACTGTTCCTTCTTAATGAGACCTACAGCATGTCATGACATTTTTTGACATCTCAAAAAAATGCTGACCCCATTAGAAAGCAGTAATCACACAATACATATATACACAGTCAAAAATACGTCCTTCCTAATGCTACATTTCCATGCATAATTGTCTGCTTTGCAAAGCACTAATCAAATGAAATAATACATTATAATTTAATCCCCTCACTTAATGAGATTTGCAAGGTGAGTAAATGTTGTGTCCTGCTGTTCTCTCTCTCTCTCTCTCTCTCTCTCTCTCTCTCTCACACACACACACACACACGCTGATGCTCCATTTCAGTTTTTTACCCTTACACATGGCTACAGCCAATGTAGCCATGCAAACAGATGTGGGACAAAAAGGAAAATGGGATTGATTGATTTATATGAGTCAAATGAAGGACAAAGAGTCAAAAATTGAGGGCTACAATGAATAGCCTGTTAGATGGAAGATCAAGCAAAGGATAGAGTGTGGCGAGACAGAGACAAATGGAGGACAATGGACAAGTAGACGGGGAAAAAGTCAAATATGTAGCCAGTGACCTCTCCCTTTTTCTGGGATAATCAATAAGAGAGAGACACAGAGTTACAGAGACACAAGGGGAGAATATAATAACAAAACCTGCCTTTCCTTTACAATCTTTCCAGTCCTTTCGACCTTTGTGGTGGCCTTAACCAAAGTCTTTTTTTAAGCGTGTCAGTTTATTCAATGGCCATCTTGGTAACGCCCCTGGGCAGCTGTTTTCTAGTCATGTGCATTTCTTACTGTATACTTGAATTGTAATTCAGGACATCCTACAGCTGGCATGATGGATCTGTTTTGTATGTTTTAGCAGCAATGCAGTGTAACTTCAACAGCAGGCTTGCATTGTGCTTTCATACTAAGTGCGTTTACATGCGCTTCCAAAGCTAAATTTCATATAATATCTGACTTATGGTCAGCAACAATACTCAGGTAGGCTGTGGCATTTAAACAATGCTCAGTTGGTACTAAGGGGCCCAAAGTGTGCCAAGAAAATATCCCACACCATTACACCACCACCACCTGAACCGTTGAGACAAGGCAGGATGGATCCATGCTTTCATGTTCTTTACGCCAAATTCTGGCCCTACCATCTGAATGTCACAGCAGAAATCGAGACTCATCAGACCAGGCAACGTTTTTCCAATCTTCTATTGTCCAATTTTGGTGAGCCTGTGCGAACTGTAGCCTCCGTTTACTGTTCTTAGCTGACAGGAGTGGCACCCGGTGTGGTCTTCTGCTGCTGTAGCCCATCTGCTTCAGGGTTCAACGTGTTGTCCGTTCAGAGATGGTATTCTGCATACCTTGGTTGTAACAAGTGGTTATTTGAGTTACTGTTGCCTTTCTAACATCTTTAACCAGTCTGTCCATTCTTCTCTGACCTCTGACATCAACAAGACATTTTCATCCACGCAACTGCCACTCACTGGATATTTTCTCTTTTTTGGACCATTCTCTGTAAACTTTAGAGATGGTTTTGCATGAAAATCCCATGAGATCAGCAGTTTTTGAAATGCTCAGATCAGCCCGTCTGGCACCAACAACTATTCCACATTCAAAGTCACTTAAATCCCCTCTCTTCCCCATTCTGATGCTCGGTTTGAACTTCAGCAAGTCATCTTCACCACATCTAAATGCCTAAATGCACTGAGTTGCTGCCATGTGATTGGCTGATTAGCAATTTGTGTTACACACACACATATATATATATATATATATATATATATATATATATATATATATATATATATATATATATATATATATATATATATATATATATATATGGTGTATTATATATATGGTGTATTATATATATACATTACATTTAGTCATTTAGCAGACGCTTTTATCCAAAGCGACTTACAAATGAGGACAATGGAAGCAATCAAAAACAACAAAAGATATATATATAAATATATATATATATAAATACATATATATATAAAATTGTAAGAGAGTAGGCTACATACCCTTTGTAATAATGTCAAAATTTAAAGTTTATCATTATATTTTAATAATCGTGTTACGGTTGTGAGATTTTTGTTGTTGTTCCTGCTGTCTCCTCCTCTAGGATTGGTCTTGGATTTAATGAGAAGCCGTTGGTGGTTGGACCAGAGAAAGAGGCCTGGACTATAAAATCCCCTGGAATTCCTCTGGAGGGAGCTCTTTGCTCTTTTTGTCTGCACTTTGTGGTACTGTGTGTGTGAGACCTGTGAAAGTGTAGTACAATGTCTGTTGTGCTCTGTGTAGTGGTAACTGAGTGCTGTTAGCCACTGGTAACTGTTTGTGACATGCCCTTAGAAACCTCAGTGCCTTTGTGATCACCTCTGTCAAAGTGAAATGAATTTGAGAAGCTGTAGGGGGTGAGTGCCTTTTTTCTTTAGGCCAAACGGCCTTATACTTTTCTCCTGTTTATTGGCTAGTTAAGGAGATAGGGTATGTATTGTATATTTTGTTTCTTTATTTGTGGTTCCTAGGGAAGTTAGTTCTTGTGGGAAAGTTAGTTTCTTTTCTGTTTATTTTGGCATTAGCTCACCCCAGAAGATTTTGCTTCAATTTTTTTTTCCCTTTTTCCTCTTTGTCCAATTTTTCTGATTTACTCAGGATACTTTGTCAAATCTAAAATGCAATATTTTGGAAACAATCAAGAGAGCAAGAACAGTCTAATAAAAGACTTAACTGAGAAGCAGTGTTGCGTTGTTTTGTTACTTCCCTGACCTAGACCAGGGACCGTAACATAAATTGGGGGCTCGTCCATTGCATATCAATGAAGATTATTGATAGTGGTTACATACGCAGCTGTTGCCTAGTAATTTTCCTCTGGTGTTGGATGAATTTAAGTATGGAATTTGATTTAACATTGTTTACGTTGTCTCCTACTATGGAGGAGTTTAATAAGTGTCGTAAAGCTGATTTGTTACAAATTGCAGATTTTTTTTTGAAATTGTTGTTCCTAGGGAGGCACAAAAACAAGTTGTTAAAAAGGAATTGTATGGTAAACTGGTGGAGGCTGGAATTTTGCCGCAGGAATCTGTGGAAGGAGTAACTGGGGAGGGGCCTAAAGCAGCTGGAGATGGGGATACCGTTTCTTTCCCTAGTATAGATCCTAGTTATCCCCGGTTTGATCCTGTGCTAGCTATTAAATTGAAGGAGTTGGACCTGCAGTTAAAGAAACAGGATTATGAGGCGCAGCTTCTTCATTTGCGGACTCTTGAGGTGGAGGCTGATAATAAACTTAAATTGCGCAGTTTGGAATTGCAGGCCAGATCATCTCCTAAGGTGCCTGTACCTGTTCCCAGATCTAGACCATCGTTTCCTCATTTGCCAGGGAATGTACCAGTTTCACCTGCGCAGAATCAAAGTCCACCCGTTGCCTCTTCTGTTGGTGCGTCTGCAATCAGCTTTGATGTAAGTAAATGCGTTACACTTGTTCCTCCTTTTAGAGAGACTGAGGTAGACTCTTATTTTGTCGCTTTCGAGCGCATAGCAGCTACATTACGTGGCCAAATGAGTTGTGGTCGCTGTTATTGCAATGCAAATTAGTAGGTAAAGCTCAGGAAGTGTGCACAGCTTTACCTATTGAACAAAGTTTGAATTACGATACTGTTAAAGCTGCTGTTCTGAGAGCGTACGAATTAGTACCTGAAGCTTATCGCCAGAAATTCAGGAACCATCAGAAAATTACTAGTCAAACATTCGGTGAGTTTGCTCGTGAGAAAACTGTTATTTGACAAATGGTGTGCAGCAAGCAGAGTTACAACATTTGAGCAACTGCGTGAACTCTTGTTGTTGGAGGATTTTAAAAGTTGTGTTTCAGAGAACATTGTTGTGTATCTGAATGAGCAGAAGGTCTTGTCCTTAACTGATGCTGCTGTTTTGGCAGATGCATTTGTGCTCACGCACAAAACTGTTTTTACTCCATCTTTGTATAGAGAGAAACACAGTTCATCTGTTGATTTTCCTGTGAGAAACAACTCAAGAGTTTTTTTTAGGGGTAAGGGAAGAGGAGAGAATAGAGGCAGCTTCAAGTGTGTCTCGTAATACCAATGTATTTCGGGAGGGAGAAAGACGTGTGTGTTTCTTCTGTTGTGATCCAGGACATTTGATTGCAGATTGTTAGACCTGGAATCAGAATAAACCCCCTGAGAAACCAAAGGGAGTTACTCTGGTTCATACTGCTTCCTCTGTGTTTAATTCTAGTATTCCGCATACAAACTTATACTGCCCATTTATTATGAATGGTTCAGTATCTCTCCCAGGGAAGCAGGGAAATTTGAAGCCGATTACGATCTTGCGAGATACTGGGTCGGTTCAATCTTTTATTGTGGAAAGCACACTAGACTTCTCAGAGTCGTACTGCGGATCAAGTGTGTTAATCCGTGGCATTGAGCTCGGCTGTGTTAAAGTTCCCTTGCACTCTGTTTACCTCCAATCGGATCTGTTCACAGGAGTTGTAAGTTTGGGAGTACATGCTCAACTTCCGATAGGAGTAGGGCTTATACTAGGTAATGATATTGCTGGGGGTGAGGTCTTTCCGCAGCCCATTGTAGACAAGATGTCTGGGTGTTGTGAACAGGTTGATGTGGGTCAACAGTTTCCTTCTGTGTTTACTGCTTGTGCGGCAACCCGTGCTCAGACTAAAAAGTTTGATGTTTTAGATGTGTCTGAGACATTTATGACTGACAAAGGTGACAGAAAGGAAGGTATGCAGGATGTTTCTCCTAATGTGTGTGTCTGTTTAACCCCCAGGATAGTTGCAGTGAGTCCTATCTGAAACTGCTGCGGCTGCTGGCTCAGAAGCTGCAGTTTTTCTCTAGTCAAGTTGTCCTCACTGAGGACTGTTGAAATGCCGCAGATAAGGATGTGCTCTATGTTTGTGAGGATGGAGTTGCTCAAGCTGCGTACTGCCAAAGTAGGTTGGAGGGATTTTAAACAATGTGTTTCAGGATCTGAGCTGGGAAAAACAGAAGGTCTTGTCGGCTGAATGATCAGGTTTTAGTGGTCCCTGACAAAACGTCTGAACATCCAGTTCATTGATTTGGTCATCTTGGAAACAATGTAAGATTTTTTTAGGGTAAGGGAAGGGAGAGAATTGAGAGGGCAGCTTTCGAAAGTGGGTCTCGTTTCATAATACTGGCTCAGGGAGGAAAGAACCGTGTGTGTTTATTCTGCTCATGGGTCCAGGAACATTTTGAGCTGCAGATTGTAACCTAACTGGGTAAACAGACTGTGCTCGCTTCTTCTATCAAATTTAATTCTAGCCATTTTTTTAGATTATTATTGAACTGTTCAGTTGTCTCTGAGACCAAGTTGGTTCTTGCAGAGTACTGGGTTCGATTCCGTCTTTTATTGTGCTGCTTGACTTCTCAGAGTCGTAACCGGATCAGGATGTTTCCCAGCAGCTAAGGCTGTGTTAAAGAGCTAAAGATGTTCCGATGTGTTGTTTAAGAACTGAGCTTTTCAAAGGGATTATTGTACATTTGATTCCCAAGTTATACAGTCGGGATCAGTAGGTAATGAAAGTTTGAGAGTCTATCATGCTTGTTTTCTCAAGGCCCCCCAGTCTGTGTGTTGGGAACAGTTTGCTGAAAAGTTTCCTTCTGTGTTTACTGGCAATTGCTGTCAGACTAAAAAGATGTTTTAGATGTGTCTGAGACATTTCTGCAAAGAAAGAATGTGTTTCTCCTATGTGTGTGTAACTGACCAGGATGTTGCAGTCCAAAAAACAGTCTATGCTTGGGGCTGGAAAGACTGAAGGCGCTTGCACAGGAAGCGGACCCGTCTACTAGTCAAGTGTCTCACTGAGGCTGTACAAAAAGATGAAGCCGCAGATAAGGATGTGGCCTATGTCTGGGAGGGATGGAGTGCTTATGCGTAAGTGGTCCCCATCAGAAAAGGATCTGAGCTGGAAAACTGTGTTTCAGGTCAGGTTGTGGTCCCTTACAATTATCGTGAACAGATTTTGTGTTTAGCTCATGACCATGCTCTCTCTGGTCATCTTGGAGTAAACAAGACTTTTAGTCGCATCCTTCACTATTTTTATTGCCCTGGCTTGAAACAAGCAGTTTCAGAGTATTGTCAATCTTGTCATGTGTGCCAACTAGCTGGTAAACCTAACCAGGGAATTCCCAGTGCCCCTCTTCATCCTATTGCAATTGTGTCGGAGACATTTGAGAGAATTATTATTGATTGTGTTGGTCCATTACCCAAGACCAAGTCTGGTTATCAGTATCTGCTGACTCTAATGTGTGCTGCTTACGCGGTACCCTGAGGCAATTCCTATGCGTACTATAAGAGCTAAGAATGTGACTAAAGAACTGGTCAAATTTTTACATTTGGAATTCCCAGAGTTATACAGTCAGATCAAGGTACAAAATTTTACCTCTAAGCTGTTTTCTCAGGTCCTGGATTGTTTGTCTGTAAAGCATAAGCTTTCTAGTGCTTACCACCCAGAGTCACAGGGGGCGCTAGAACGTTTTCATCAGACCTTGAAAAGTATGTTGCGTTTGTACTGTTTTGAAACTGGGAAAGATTGGGATGAGGGCGTTCCCTTGGTCATGTTTGCAGTACGAGAGACTGTTCAGGAATCCTTGGGTTTTAGTCCTGCTGACTTAGTGTTCGGGCACAATGTGCGGGGCCCGTTAAAGCTGTTTCGTGAACAGTTGCTAGCAGAGACAACCCCCCAAACGAGCGTACTTGAATATGTAAGTTCATTCAGAGAACGCCTAGGCCGAGCTCGTGAGATGGCACTTTAGAAGTTGGGACGCACTCAGAGCAAAATGAAGACCAGCTTTGATTAAAAAAAAGTGTTTATCGAAGTTTTCAGGAAGGTGATTTGGTGCTTGTCTTTCTGCCTCTTCCAGGGTCGCCATTACAGGCAAAGTTCTCGGGTCCTTACACTATCAAGCAGAAATTAAGTGACACAGATTATGTCATTAATACTCCTGACAGGAAGCGAAAGACCTGAGTGTGTCACATAAATATGCTTAAAGCCTATGTAATAAAGGGGATGTAACTCAGAGGGAGGTAGCTCAGAGTTTGCCAAAAGTCACTGATTCCATCTCTGCTGCTATGGCAGCTGTGTATTGTCCTGAGGAGGATGGGCTTAGAATGCGAGAGGTCTCATGTGCTCTGCTGGACAATTCAAAGCTTTTAGAGGACTTAATGTCCCATTTGTGTTACTTGAGTGAAGCGTGTCGGAATGATGTTATTGGGCTCATTAAAAAGTTTCCCGTTCTCTTTTCTGATGTGCCTAGTCAAACCACAGTACTGGAGCATGATATTGATGTAGGTGATTGCTCTCCTATCAAGCAAAATTCGTATCGTGTAAACCCCATCAAGAGAGAAATAATGCAAGAAGAGACTGCATACTTGTTAGAACACTGTTTCGCTATGCCAAGTTCCAGTCCATGGAGCTCACCCTGTCTGTTGGTGCCTAAATCAGGTGGGAAGTTTTGATTCTGCACCGATTACCGCAAGGTAAATTCCATCACAAAACCTGACTCCTATCCTTTACCAAGGATGGATGATTGTATCGATAGGGTTGGTGCTGCAAAGTTTTAACTAAGCTTGACCTGTTAAAGGGGTACTGGCAGGTTCCTTTGACAGTCAGGGCTTCAGAGATTTCGGCCTTTGTTACGCCTGACCACTTCCTGCAGTACAAGAGGATGACTTTCGGTATGCGAAATGCACCCCCACTTTCCAATGCCTAATGAGAATAGTGCTGGCTGGGTTAGAGAATTGTGAGGCATACTTGGATGACATTGTCATTTATTCATCATAATCCCCTGGTTTTTCTTTTTCGAATGTCAAATTCAAATCAAAGACTGATGCGCTGGTCTCTTTTGATACAAGGTTTTAATTTGGAAATTCGGCACAAGAAGGGTTGTGAGAATGTGCTTGCTGATGCCTTGTCACGTGCACCATGTAACCTTGGGGACTGAGAATTGTCTTGTAATTACAAATATTGATTTGTAATTTTAAGGGTGTGGGTGTTACGGTTGTGAGGTTTTTGTTGTTGTTCCTGCTGTCTCCTTCTCCTCTAGGATTGGTCTTAGATTTAATGAGAAGCCATTGGTGGTTGGACCAGAGAAAGAGGCCTGGACTATAAAATCCCCTGGAATTCCTCTGGAGGGAGCTCTTCGCTCTTTTTGTCTGCACTTTGTTGTACTGTGTGTGTGACCTGTGAAAGTGTAGTACAATGTCTGTTGTGCTCTGTATAGTGGTAACAGAGTGCTGTTAGCCACTGGTAACTGTTTGTGACATGCTCTTAGAAACCTCAGTGCCTTTGTGATCACCTCTGTCAAAGTGAAATGAATTTGAGAAGCTGTAGGGGGTGAGTGCCTTTTTTCCTTTAGGCCAAACGGCCTTATACTTTTCTCCTGTTTATTGGCTAGTTAAGGAGATGGGGTATGTATTGTATATTTTGTTTCTTTATTTGTGGTTCCTAGGGAAGTTAGTTCTTGTGGAAAAGTTAGTTTCTTTTTTTGTTTATTTTGGCATTAGCTCACCCCGGAAGATTTTGCTTCAATTTTTTTTCCCTTTTTCCTCTTTGTCCAATTTTTCTGATTTACTCAGGATACTTTGTCAAATCTAAAAAATCAAGAGAGCAAGAACAGTCTAATAAAAGAAACAACCTAGAAAAAGACTTGCCTGAAATATAGTGTTCCCTTGATATATACTTCCCTGACCTAGACCATTGACCTAAACACCATCACAAAAGAAATAAACTTATTTTAACACATTAAATACAGTTTTTTTTTTTTTTTTTTTTTTTAATTGCTAACATCCCTTTTGTCCAATCTGTAGTCACATATTCAAAACACTATACACAATTAGCACAACATCACTCTGTTGTGACCATACCTTTAACACAATGCATGTTGTTTTCACACAATATTCAGTAAATTAACACGTTTCTAAAATGCTTAAATTTTATTTTCACACCATCTTACCCCATACCAAAATCAAGATCTTTCTTATTTTTTGTACATATGCTTAAACACAGCATGACAAATGAAGACGTAATGTTCCAAACTTTAAATATAGTGTAAAGCCTCTACTTCTACAACAACAACTCAAGTATTGACAAATATCTCTATATAAAATATTGTAACAACTGATAAGCATTTTTAAGTAATAGATCACTAAAATATTTAGAAATAGCTGATTCCAGTCTCAGTTGGAGGAATAGTCGGGTGTTGATGCCCTTTCCATTACATCAACAGATTAAAAAATACCTCTTTGAATTGGTTTTGTGGGTGCAGAACAACAAAAAGAATCAGAGAGAGAAAAAATAATGCCTGGAAGAGGAATAGTTGGAGGAGGGAGAGGAGTAGTTGGATCAGAAGAAGATGGTAGGGTGTAAGAATGAGTGCTGGACTGTATATTTGTTATGTTTGTTTGTCTATTTTTCCGTCTTACACATGTGGAACCTATGAAAGCTTATTTCTGCCATGGAATATAAAGGGTAAAGGGTAATTGTTGACTGTTTTTCTGTTATGGACTTGGTAGTTTCTTGCAATTGTGAATCTACAAAACGAAAAAAACAAGAATTCGGCTTAAATTTTGAGTTGTTCGTTTCAGGGGTACGTTCCAAAAGCTCATAAAAACGACTTGTACTACTGATCTCATCTTCTGGTCTGTTTCTCAACACACATCTAAACTAAGTAGCGTTTGAATTCCTACTAGATCTACGAGTGCTCTGCGTAATAGTCAAGCCCTAAGTGCATCATAAGAAAATATTTATGCGGTCACCTGCAGGCCAATCGGCCAGTTACACCTTTACCTTATTCAAGTGCCCTTCGCTTATAATCTCGGGATTTGATTGCGTTCCTTGTCAATTTTTTTTACCTCGTTTTTGTTGTTGTTTTAAATGAATTTATACATGAAAATTAATTAAAAAGGAGGAAGCAAAATAGACATTATATGAAAAAAAAAAAACTTAACATACGTGGAACTATTCAGCCCACTTATTACATCCCTAATTGTCCAATGACTTGCAGACTTGAACGGAAACCAGCACCCACCTGGACCGAAATAAAGTCTCTCTTTGCTTTCTAGATATGTGGTACTATGTTTATGTATATACTGTGTGGTATTAATATAAATATTATATATAAATTAGAGATATATAGATATAGATATATATATATATAATATATATTATATATATATATATATATATATATATATGATGTTAAGTATAATATTATATGTATAATGCAATATAATATAACAGAGAAAATATATTATATCATAGTTTTCTAGAACACAGCATTAGGTTAACATTTTAATAACTGAGCTTGTAGCACAGTTACGAACCATTATAAGGTGACATTTCAGCACTTGAAAAACGGATAGCAACTCCTAAGTAGAACTTAAGGCACGGCTACTTGCGACTGTGTTAAGTGCATTTTTGGGAAACGCACGTGAAACAATAACTAGAAAACACTCTTAAGCGCT
>NC_056601.1:26008474-26160096 GCF_018340385.1 Cyprinus carpio
AGCATTATTAGTTTAACATTTAAATAACCGAGCGGTGTACTACGATTACGAGCCATTCATATAGGTGAACATTTTAGCACTTGACAAATGGATAGCGACTCCAAGTAGCACTTAAGGCACGGCTATGTGCTATTGCGTTAAGTGCATTTTTGGGAAACGCACATGAAACAATAGCGAACGATGGTAAAATGACTCGTAGAAAATGCTCTCAAGGTCTAAGATCAATCGTTATCGAGAAAGGCAGCCCAGATTAACGAATGACTTGACACAAACCGTACCGAGGCAGAGCCTAGACAGAGCTTTCTTTTCTTTTCTTTTATTATCACCACTAGGTGGCGGTATTTCATAGTGTTATTACTTTCATAATTCAAGTTTAATTTTCATTTCATTTCAAACCATTTCATTTTGATCATTTCTGTATTAAAAATGTTGTATAAAACATTAATCTTATTTCATTTTACATTTGTAATTGCTATGTAAATGCACGTCTGATCAGCATTAAACTGTAAATACATCTAAAAGCATCTTCAGACGCAGGTTCTATATCTCTGAATACTGATTTAATTAGTAACAGCATATTGTCATAGTATTCTATTTCTTTTTTTTAGTAAGAATTTAACATTTAAAGATGACATACAAAAGGTAAAAGGTAAAAAAAAAAAAGGTAAAAAACAAAACAATAACTGAAAATCAGGTGCCTCTTGAGGGAAAGTTAATTTCTGACACTGATCTCTGGTTTATTGTTTGAAGTGTTATTTCAAGGTTTGGATATGCTCTTATAATTCAAATGAGTTTTACCAAATTCCAACAACGAAAAAATCACACTTAACTAAATTCAATCACTGAAACAAGCGCTCTGACGAACCAATAGTCCCATGCCAGTGGGATAACAACATATGATTTCCTAAATTTGAATAAAGTGCTCTATGAATAAAACTCAAAATAGAAAAAATATAATAGATGTGCTAATTTCTTTTCATATCTGTCATTTTATTTAAGTTCCTCCATAGTCCAAAATGCAGCATATTCTTAAACAAAAGTTATGACTACATGTTCACATAAATTGATAGCGGTCTGCGCTTCGCTACAATAGGCTGCTACATTCTCCCCGCGCTGCAGTGCATCGCGCAGCTTTGCCAGACAGATTTTGATAGGTGGATACTATAATAAAACAGGTGGTGTGCCAAAGGACCAAAAGGCTCTGGCTCGGTATGGTTTGTGTCAAGCTATTCTTTAATCTGGCTGTTTGATGAAGAGAAAGAGATAAAATGTAGTAGAAATAAACACGTTAAGAATCCATAGAAGCGTAGGACTCTTATTATGATTTAGGACTCTTATTATGTTGTAATGTTTGACCAGTCAGCGGAGAGGGGCGTTTCATTCCCGCCCACATTTAGAGAACGAATATTCAAGTTGTTTATTCGTTTTCTGTCCCTTAACATAAAAACGAAAAAATGAAGCCGAATTCTTGATTTTTTTTTGTTTTGTTTGGACAAATGAAAAACGAAAAATTTGCAGATTTTTCATTTTTCAGATTTCAATATTAAATCAAAAAACGAATTATATGAGGGTACACGGACCAAGATGTAAACTCGCAATTCCACGGACAAGTCCAAATTGTGAGATAAAAAGTTCACAATTACCGTTTTTACTTTTTTATCCTGTGACGGAAACAAGCTTGCATAGTAACCAAAGGTCATGTATGTTGTCATTTTTGTTGATCACTGGCATCAGCTGCCATCCACATCCAACCCCCACCCACTGGAGAGTAATTTCAATCAAGATTGAATTTCTGCGTTGAGGACCCCATTTTTTCTATTGTACATTATATAAAGTAATGACTCATTCAGTTTTAGACAGTATGTTCCCAAGAATGAACACATTCAACACTTAAAAATTTAAAAAGGTTTTCAGTTGAATGTAACTAAATTACAAAAAAACAATGGAATTTTTGAACAATGAACAAGGAACAATTTTTATATTGTCTATGCAAGTAGAACTGAAACATCTATGTCAAACATGTAGAAGAAAGTAATGCAGTTTTTGTAAAGCCATCAACTGTTAGTATTTTGACAGTCAATGTTCTATGACTGACTATATGTTCCTATTGGATAGAAAAGTAGTGCTAATGTTTTGTCCGAATGACTCGATTTTGAATCGTGTTCGCTGTGTTTTGATAGAGTTAGTATATGTAGAAAAGGGTATTCAGCATTTTGAAAAGTAGAGTTTGTATTTATTTAACAAAATGTGGTTTTGGCCAGAAAATTAACTATTTGGCTAAGTGTGTGATGTAGTTGTGTTGCTGTGTTAAGAGTTTAGAAAATGTACTTTAAGTATTGGTAAATGCTTGTTAGCAATTGAAAAAAAAAAAAACTGTAATATTCTAAAGCATACTTGATTATAATTTTAACTGTAGTCTGTTATTTGATATTAAAGTTAATGTATTTTAAATGTACTATATTGCAACTTCATTGCAAATGTGCAATTACAAATATATTTAAATACATGATATGTAGGTTTCCATATAATTACATTAAAATTAAAAATTTTAATACATCGTGTATATACACTCACTAAACAATGAGCAATAAGGTTATGAGCACTCTTTGCAAGCTTTCTAGTCTATAATCCATTTAAAATGTAGAACTTTGTTTTTCGGCCACTCACACATTGCAAAGTTTCAGGAATGACATCTGCATATTTATGCAGGATTCACTCTCGAAGTAGCAGTGATTTACATAGTGATAACCATAGCAATAGACGGGACAAAATATGTGAAAATGTGCATTAAGACTAGAGCACCCTCACTAATTTTAGAAGCACCCTCAGTGATTATTTCTGGAACCTGGTTGATATGCAAAACTATATACAAAAACAACAAAATACAAATGCACTAAATAAAATAATCAAATAAATACATAGGCTATTTACAATTTAAGCACTTAACTAAAATAAGTAGGCTATTAATAAAATAAATATCTAGAGAAGGCTGACTATAATCAGCTTGGTTCCATTTAGTGAGATAAGCCTACTCCTCACCTGAATTAGATCAGTGATGTGAAGACAACGTTTGAGCGCAGGCCTACACATAATACCTAAGCGAGAGCAGAGACCATTCATAAAAGAACAAGGAGTGAAGGAAATCCGCTTGCGAGTGGAGAGATTCGTCCTTGCGCATTACATGGATCACGTAGCATTATGCGCGCTCAATATTTGTCATATATCATGCTAAAGAAACCGCCTAAAATTAAGTATAAGGAGGAGAAGAAAGTGCCCTTGGCAGCTGCACAAGCCAGGATCCGCCACTGCCAGATGCAGTTAGAAATTTACTAAAAACAAGCCTATCTCAAGACATCTGGTGGGGGGGGGGGGCACCTGTGGAGGCCAGCCAAATTTCATAAATGCTTTCAATCAATCAACAGTACAGACAATAGAAATATAGGCTATGTGAAATTACATAATAAAGATTTACTTAAGTCCTATTGAAGTCTGTCAAATATACACTCAAATTCAGCAAGTTATTGCATTTTATATACATTTTAAGTATAATATGTGTTAATTTGATTTCAATTCATGTGCAATTAATGTCAAAATCACTTAAGTATTCCTTTTAAATATATTATTTCTGCAACAAGTACTCTTTTTACAACCTGGTCTCATAAAAATCCGTACCTCTGTTCACTTTTTGTGCAACACCATTTTTACGTACCTTACTGCACGTTTTACCGCAGTTTCAAAGAGAAATGTCCACTGAGTGGCGCTAAAACACAGGTTCAATACGTGAACCCTGGCATGTTTTTATTATGTTGATATAGGTACTAGGGGTTGCACAGACTAGTTGACTAGTCGACTTCAGTGCTCTGCCATGACACTTTAAGCTTGACCTAGTCACTGGTGCTATAGAGGGCGCAACAGGATAATAAATATTTGAAGGACTTCCACATTTACGCTCTGTTGCCAAAAAGTTAAAATGCCAAATAAGTGTATAGTCCAAAAGCCATGTGATTATATTACTGGATGCTCGAAATTGAACGAGAGATAGCACATTCTAAACAGCTTATTGTACAGGTAAGTTAATCGCTTTTCCAATCGAATGCTCTGCTGCACTGTAACGCACACACATAGGCTACAGACAGTAACTTGTACTGCACGCGCACAGAATCATTCAGTATGCAAATGTACCATCAACGCTGTTCTGTGATTTCTCAATAAAATAGCTTAGAAACTGAAAAGTTCAAGCATAAATTTCTTAATAACTAAATCCAACAGCATCACTACTACTAGAGAGATGCTGCCATGTAGAATTAATTCACAAACGCAATCGCTCTAACTAATGCATTCATATAAATGTAATCTTTACTGTACTGCTTTATCTGTATCTGAAATAAAACGACCCAAAGGCAAAATAACTGATAAAAATTAGCTGTTATAGGAGCAATAGCCATGTGGGCAGCGCTGTGTTATATGCCATAGCTGCGCACAAGGGGTTTGTCACAGCTCCAGACTTGTTTGTTCATAAATGACGTCATCAGCGACTAGTCGACCTCGACTCGACTTTCATGACATAAAAGTCGACTTTAAAAAATCAGAAGTCATTCAACCCTTAATAGGTGCGTATTGCTGTGTTTTTATTACGTTGCATCAGGTATGTATTGTGGCGGTTCAGAATTCAAATATCCGGGGACTGTCGCTAAAAGTTAATGCTCTATCATGTTGTAAATATGCCCTACACCAAACCCAACCCTAAACCTACCCGGCAGTGTTAACAAATGCAAAACTGATTTAAAAACACATTTGTTGATGCAACCGTGCCATTTCAACTTCCTTATATGCAGACTTGAACTGTTTTGTCAAACCATGGTTACACGGGATTCAAACCGGAGCTCCTCGCCTCTCAAGTATGTATCTGTACTCCGTGAGCTACCAAACAAACCTTTTATCTATGCAAACCAATAAATATAAAACCTGGATATGTGTGAAAAACTGAGTTTTACTGCCACTAGTGTTCATTTCTTTTGGAAACTGCTGTGATATATACTTATTGGTATGTATTTCGTGTCTCACTAAAAGTGCACCCAGGTAAGTTTATGCTATGAGACAATGTACTTTGCTAAAGTGTACTTCTTTTCACAAGGGCAGCATGAGCATTCTGCTTAATATCTCCTTGTGTATTTCACAGAAGAAAGTCAGTCACGGGTTTGAAATACAAGTCAAAAAAAAAAAAAAAAGACAGAATTTTTCTTTTGGGGAAAACTATATTTTAAGTTACCTGTAGGGGTGGTAAGTATGAATGAGGAGAGGGAGTGAGAGAAAAGGATGGATGCTAAGATTGTGTCCTCTGGTGCAGTATGGGTACTCCAGAGAGGCCATCTGTCATGTTTGACTGTACTGCCTCTGGCCCTCTTCCACGTCACCGTTACCCAGGCCTACACCAGCCCAACATGCCTCTCACAGTCATCATTTACCTAGCAGCTGAGTGAAAGGAAGTATGTTTCTCGCTTGAGTTCTTGTCATCAAGTCTGCGACTAGCAGCACAGTATGTCTTTACATGTCATGAGGTACAGTGGTGATCTGTCTGTCAGTGCATTTGAATTTGTGTATTGAGTTGTTACTACTTTTTAATTTGAACTTACTTTGCTACCGTTAAAAAAGTATGTTCTATTATAACATCCGGATTTACTACATCTGTCTTATTGATATGTAATATGTCAGCTGCGTTACTTCACTGGCAGTTACAAATCCTTTCCCATGGCCTCACGGGATATTTAAAGTGTCATTTGAATGCACACTTTAGAATTTCGCTGGACGTTAAGTAATTTGGGAACTTTGAGCCTAAGTTTTCGAATTACACACAATGCAATAAAAATTTGTTTTTGATTTAAATTGTTAATGGTTTTTCTGTAATTATGTGCTAATTGTTATTGTACTATTTATATTTATGTAGCATCAATATTTTGGTTAAATATTTAGGTCCGGCAAATTTTAGAAGTTCTACCATTAATTATGAAACTTTTTTTGGGGGGGTGGGGGTGGGAACATTCTTAAAGTTTCTGTAACATTCTGGAATGTTTTGTAATATTCTTGTGCTTTATGGAACTTTCCAGACATTGTGGGACTACTGTTTTTCACACACAGTATTTGATTAGTCTCATCGTTAAACTTAGATTTGTTATCACTTAGGGATGTAATGATTCACTCAACTCACAATTTGATTCACGATTTTGATTTCACGATTCGACTCAATTCACAATATTTTATTTTATTTTTTTTAACAAAATGATATTTTAGACAAATTATGAATTAAATGTGTCCTTTTATTATTGCTTGGAAAAAATGGGCTGTGTTAGAAACCATTTGCAGAAGTTTAATCAGCAAACAGTTTAACAATCCAAAATGTGGGGCAGAAATCAGAGTCATGGTCACAGGCCAAGAAGTCGAAATCAGAGTAATCAGTCCAACCAGCAAACAAGTACGAGGGAAATCCAAAGGGCAAAATCCAGAGAAACCGGTGATCAATCATACACGTAGCAATCAGAACAAGACAATGAAAACGCTCGGCAAGGCAGTGATACTGGCCCCCTCGACGTCTTGAGTCCAGCAACTCGTTCACCTTGTATGCTGGTGATCCATCTATATCCAGCAGTGGTGGTGGCTCTTGGTTCTCAGCATTGGGGTCAGCATCCAGGTGGACCGGTTTGAGGAGCGAGACATGGAAGGAGGGAGAAATCCGGTAATTAGACGGAAGCTCAAGCTGGTACGTGACCTCATTAATCTGTTTGATTATTTTAAATGGGCCAACATACCTGGGGCTGAGCTTCCTGCTTGGAGGCCGCAGCTTGCGGTCCATTGTAGAAAGCCAGACCCGTTGTTCTGGTTGGTAGGGAGGGTCTGGGCGACGTCGTCTGGTGGCCTGGAACTCTTGTGTTCTGACGGCTCTCTGTAGACGGACATGGGCACTGTCCCACACCCTCTCACTGCGTCTGATCCAGTCATCGACTGCAGATACAGATGAGGGTTCACCTGACCATGGGAACAAGGGGGTTGGTATCCCAACATGCATTGGAAAGGGGTCATGCCAGTGGAGGAATGAGTTAGGAAGTTTTGAGCATACTCAGCCCATGGAAGGAATTCTGCCTACCGGTTCTGTTCACGACTACAATAAGTTCTGAGATACCTGGCAATCTCCTGGTTCAACCTTTCCACTTAGCCATTTGACTGTGGATGGTATCCTGATGTGAGGCTTACACTGATGTCTAATTGCTTGCAGAAGGACCTCCAAACCTGAGAGGTAAATTGGGTTTCTCTGTCAGAAACAATATCCTCAGGTAAATAGACTCTGAAAACATGGTGGAATAGGGCTTGGGCTGTTTCCATGGCTGTGGGGAGACCTTTGAGAGGGATCAAACGACAGGCTTTAGAGAAGCGATCAATAATTACTAGTATGGTGGTGAAACCATTGGAGAGTGGCAGGTCTGTGACAGTCTATGGACAAGTGAGACCAAGGACGTTGAGGAATCGGTAACGGTTGGAGGAGACCAGAGGGTAGTTCCTTGGGAGTCTTGGATTAAGCGCAAGTTTGGCAGGTCTTTGACATAGGTTACCACATCTCTGGTCATCGATGACCACCAGAAGTAGTTCTGTAATAGGCAGAGAGTGCGAGAAATTCCAGGATGTCCTGAGCTCAGAGAGGTGTGAACCCATTGCATGAAACGTAAACCTTGAGGCACAAAATGTTTGTTTGGGGGACTGTTTGCTGGTGGTGGTTCCTGCTGATGGGCTCGTTGGATTTCTTCCATAATGTCCCAGGTTACTGGAGCAAGAATAGGTGGAAGAATAGATTCAGGTGTGACATTGTCTGTTGAAGGATCATGATGTCTGGATAGAGCATCAGCCTTACTGTTCTTGCTGCCAGGTCTGTAGGTGATGGTAAACTGGAAACGGGTGGAGAATAAAGACCAACGGGCTTGACATGGATTCAGGCATTTGGCACTCTTGATGTATTCCAGGTTTTTATGGTCTGTGATGAAATGGATTGAAATGGATTGACTGCTCCCTCAAGCCAGTGCCTCCACTCTTCTATGGCTGCCTTCATGAATAGAAGTTATTTGTTGCCTACATCATAGTTGCGCTCAGCAGAAGTCAGTTTTCTTGAGAAGAATGCGCAAGGGTAGAGTTTTCCTAGTTGACCATGATGCTGGGAAAGAATGGTTCCAATCCCGCAACCAGATGCATCAACTTCTAACACAAAGGGAAGGTTAGGAACAGGATGCTTGAGAATCGGGGTTGTGGTAAAACTGTTCTTGAGTTTGGTGAAAGCTTGGGTAGCTTCTTCTATCCATTTAAGTTTTGATGGTTTGCCTTTTAGCAGTGACGTTAGTGGGGATGCAATCAGACTGTAGTTACGAATGAAGCATCTGTAGAAGTTTGCAAAGCCAAGAAATCTCTGAAGTTCTTTTACTGTAGTGGGTTGAGGCCAGTCTGTGACTGCTCTAACCTTGAAGTCATCCATCTCGACACCTTGATGACTGATGTTGTACCCAAGGAAGGACGTTTGCTTGACATGAAACTCGCATTTCTCTACCTTGACATATAGCAGGTTATCAAGCAGGCGGGGTCTTGACATGTTGGATGTGTTTGGTTTCAGACTTGGAGTAAATTAAGATGTCATCAATGTATGCCACTACACAGTGGTTCAGCAGATCTCTAAATGTATTAATAAAAGACTGGAAGACTGCTGGAACAATAGCAAGTCCATACGGCATGACCAAGTACTCATAGTGCCCCCTTGGGGTGAGGAAGGCAGTCTTCCATTCATCACCTTCATGAATCCTGATCAGGTGGTATGCACTTATGAGGTCGAGCTTTGTATAGATGCTGGCCTCACGTAGTTGTTTCAGTGCTGAAGGAACCAGTGAAAGGAGGTAGCAGAACTTGACAGTCACATTATTTATACCTTTATAGTCAATGCTCGGCCGTAAGCCTCCATCTTTTTTTTCCACAAAGAACAATCCTGCGGCAGCTGGTGAAGTGGAGGGATGGATAAATCCAGAGTTCATAGCTTCCTCTACGTACTCTTCCATGGCTTGAGTCTCATTGTGTGACAGAGGGTAGACTTTACTCTTAGGAGGCATGGCATTGGGTAACAAGTCAATAGCGCAGTCCCATGGTCATTGAGGTGGTAACTGGGTGGCCTTGATTTTACTAAACATTTCACTGAATGCCTCATAACAGGAGGGAATCTTAGTAGTTTGAGTAGTGTTTGGGCTTTCTATGTTTGTTGTCAAACAGGACTTGATTATAGCAGGTTGTATGCAGTGGGCTTGGCAGAATTTAGACCAATGGGTTAGCTCACCTTGATGCCAGGAAAAGATTGGGTCGTGAACAGATAACCAGGGGTAGCCAAGGATAATTTCATATCTGGGAGAGTCAGTGACCAGGGAAATGGCCTCTTGATGGAATAGTCCAATATGGAGTTGAAGTGTTTGTGTTTGCTGTTTGATGCCATCTCCTATGGGTGTATTGTTAACCCTCTGGAGTCTAAGGGTATTTTTGGGGCCTGGAGAAGTTTTGTCATGCCCTGACATTTGTGCTTTTTTCAGTTTCTTATAAATATCTAAATGGCTAAAGTCTAATCTCACTGTAATCAGCACAAACTAGGCTATAATAATATGTGAGCAGCATGTATGTACATGATTGTGTTTTTTGAGAAAAAAATGTTATGCGTGGTTAGTGAAAACCACTAAAAATGTTAAAAGGCACTTGAATAAGGCAATAAAACACATATAGAAAATTGGTTCCAGGAATTTGGAGAAAACGTGGAGCTTGTAGCCTAGAATTTTTTTTTTCTAAATGATGTGAAAATCATCTTGTTTACTCACTTACAGAAAACAATATATTGATTTAAATTTGGAAGACACTTTTTGTTGGTAAAAAAGGATCATATGTCTGGTAGGCGTCAACTATCATGATTCCACACCTGAGAAGACAAAGGCCTGCAATAATGAGGAGAATAAAGAGCCATTCAGTCACTGTGTCACTGAGAGGGGTGAGTTACAAGAAAGAATGTGAGGACAAAATAAATGTATATCATTTTATGTTTGTAGTTTATTTAGAATATATTTAATTATCCCAAGCAACATAATTTAATATTCACTTTCATGAGTGCAGTTATTTGTAAATCAGTTTATTCAGGAAGTCAGTTTTCTTGCTGACTTTCAAACTGAATTTTTTGCAGTTTTACTCCAGTCACACATGATCCTTCAGAAAGAATCCTTTTAACAATCTTATGCATCTACTAAAAAACAAAGGGATTGTGTAGGATCAGGCATTTTGATTATTATTATTATTATTATTATTATTATTAAGTTGTTTGAAAAGGGCTGAGAATCTATTATTTTTTTTTTTTTTTTTTTTAGGGGGGATAAAGTGAAAGAACAGCAATGATGTGTTACATTTTGTTATCTGTAGAAGTTACATTTATTGTTACTTTTATATTATGTACATCAAGCTTTTGAATGGTATAGTAGTGTATATTGTTATCTTGAAACTTCATAATGATTTGTACTTGATTATACATTTAGTCAGAAACTCGCAGTTTGGAAAAAGTCTTTGGAAAAAAGTCTAACTAGTAAATATTTACACGTTATGTGAAAACTAGTACAAGTATATAAATAAATAAAAAGAGACTTACTCATGTTTCATGATCTCTGCTGAATAAAAGACTGCTTCATTCTTTTTTCTGAGGAAATCCAAATCTCAAATCCTCAAACCACATCACATCTTTTTGGGGTGAATTATGTCTTATTCCTCTCATCGCGAAGCAAACAGTAAAATAAAAAAACTTGAAGAACAATCTCGCTGCGTTGTCTTCACTGTTGTGTGGGCTGTATTCAAAAGTGAACGCGCGCTTCAGTGAAAGTCATTTGAATCTCAAAAGCAATTTGTTCAGCGCGGGGCGTGGGTCGCATTAAGAAGATAATGAAGGAAGCTGGTGAAGTGGAGGAAAAAAATCCGGACATCGGGTTGTTTTACTCTTATGGATTCTTGTGTCACAGAATATTTGTTTTCAGCAGCACTCGTTTAGATTTAACAGTAGACATGTCAGGCTTTCTATAGATATCTCTCTCATGTCTCTTCGTTGAGTATTCACTGAGTGCAGTTCATTTTAATGACGCATTTGTAACTGAAGATCAGCGCAGACAAAGGCTGCAGACAGCACTCCTTGTTTGTATCTTTATTTTATAAGTGCACAAAGTTTTGTTGGGTTATTATGTCCTGTATACCAAAAAAAAGTGGACCCTTTACAGATTCGATTGATAGTATTGCTCTTTCTCTGTACGATCAAAACTGAAAGTGTAATTTAAGTTCTTTTCGGGATGTCCTTGAAATACCCCAAAACGCGTATACGCGTTAATCGACTCCAGAGGGTTAACAGCACTGATCTTGATGGGTGGCACACAGAGTTGAATTTGTTAATGATGTCCTTGTGGATTAGATTCAGGGCAGCTCCAGAGTTGATCAGCACTGTTAAATTGATGAAAGAACTTTCAGTAGCTAGCCAAATAGGAAGAGTAATTGATTTGGTTGAAGAAGAGAAAATTGTTCAACACTCACCCGGGTAGTAATTTTGGTGTTCCTCTGGGCTTTGTGTGGGCATCCTACTCTGTGGTGGCCTGTTTCACCACAGTAGTAGCAGAGATTGTGTTGACGTCCCTGAGTTCTCTCCTCTTCAGTAAGTTTTGAGGAAACAAGTACGAGGGAAATCCAAAAGGCAAAGAAGAAACAGGCGATCAATCATACACGTAGCAATCAGAACAACACAATGAAAATGCTCAGTAAGGCAGTGATACTGGCAATACTTCTCAAAGGCCTATTTGGCCTGACCATGCTTAAATGGGTGCCAAACAGGAAGTGATCAAAGAAGCAGCAGAGGAAGTGGTTCCAGTCAGAACCAGGGGGCAAGGAAGTCGACCGGAAGTTGAAGTCGGCCGCGTGCCGCCATCTTGTAGCAGAACTTCACTTGCGTTAGCATCCCATTGACTCCCATTCATTTTTGCGTCACTTTGACAGCGAATAACTTTACATCTGAGGCGTTTAAAGACTCCATTTGTCCATTATTTATTTCTAAAGATACACGACAATGTATAAAGGTCTCCATTACCTTCTATGTTACATAATGGCCCCGTAGAAACAGTTTTTGTAAAAATAGGCTAACGATTGCGTCATAACCACTCGACTCTCTGTCGCACAGTAGAGAAATTACCGTACAGACAGGAGGAGAAGCTCGCAGGCAATCGGGGAGACGTCAAGAGATATGGCGTACTGGCGTAACATTTTAAAATACTATACAAAATAATTAATCAGAATACTTACTCCTTTTCACTCACGCCAAAGAACTCCCCGCTCAAGCTCGCCGTCTCTGCAAGATTAACCATGGCAGTTTGCACGCACAGCTACTAGAAGGTTTACATCTGTCAGACAGGTTGCTGACGTCATCAAGCTTAGTTTGAGTCTGCGCGTCAGAAACGGAAGTTCTAAAAATCGCTAAAAACGGGCTTCACTTGTCTCAATTGAGTTCCAATGGGGTCGCTGTGTCCATTTCTTTTACTGTCTATGGTCAGAACTCGGGCGAGGGCTCCCTCTGCTGGCGTGGCGTTACAATTTCTTTGTGAAATTGTAATATAACTATAATAATATACTCATATAGTGCTTACATATTATTGCTCTTTTGTTGGTTTTGATTGCTTTTATTGTCCTCATTTGTAAGTAGCTTTGGATAAAAGTGTCTGGTAAATGACAAAATTTAAATAGAATGTAACAAAACTAAATTGAAATTTTAAAACAAGCCCCAAATCAAATAAATAACACAAATAAAATAAATGTCTTCATATAAACAAAATAAGGCTTTGTCTGTGCTCTGTGCTCTTAGAGGCAACCACTGCATTTTAACCCTTTAAGCACCAGAGGTTTTTTCCTAAAACATTCGATTTTGACATCTTAATTTCAAAAGGCTATATCTTAAAAGTGAAAAAAGATATAGACTTTCTGTAAATTATAGAAATATTAAGGATGACCCAAAGTTTATTTAGGGATTACGTTTTTCCCATCTAATTTGCATATTATGACTTCATATGGTGGCGGCCATCTTGGATTATAGATTTTTCATGAAAAGTCTCATGTTTAAATGATAAAATGCAGCACTTCTTTCCCCCCAAAATGTCCCTCACCTTCTGTATGCTATATTGCACAATACTGAATGCTCAGGTAAATAGTAAGTAGTAAACAAACTGTGTAAACCATTACTAATAAATGATAGAAACAAACCAAATACATGTAGCGGTTGGCCTTTTGCTGTAGAGATTTTCCATTTACTACATACAGTAGGTACTCTGATTCCATGTATGGGGCACATATATATTATTCATATGACACACAAACACAAGTAGACAAGACCTGTTTAGTTCAAAAGCCCACTCGCCACGGCAAGGCACAGATCATGAGTGAAATGACGAGACAAGACGAGAGACAGACAGCGCGCGCAGAGTGTGCACAGCTCGGACTACTGTCATTGTCATTGCGACTCCCCACCCTACCTCCACGTTGTCTCCTAACTGTCCTATGAATACTTCAACCTCGTCTAACATACCCAGTGGCATTAGTCTCCACCACAATAATGTCGCCGCGATTTCGGTGAGGCACACGGTCAGAAGACAAAGCTACATGGCTAGCGCGGTAAAAATCTCCCGCCTTGTTCCCCACAACACTAACACGCCTGCTAACTTCGCGATGAACACTCCGACCCAGGGAAACATTGTTCCCACCACTGACATTGGGCAAAAGACCATCTACATTAGGCAAAGGATTCACCGTTTGTGCTTGGTGTAGGGCTTTACTTTCACTTTCAGAATCACCGTCATCTTCTGAAGGCAGATATTCCCCTTCAGAATATTCCCCAACCCATCAGACCAGGTGCGGGGCCGGCTACAGTGCCCACTGCAAGGGAGAGAGCCGCGGACGGTGTGATGGTGGAGTGGAGCTCCGCCCCCTTCATCACGGCTGAGGGTGACCGGACTATAGGCGCCAAAAGGGCCAAAATGAGGAGTATCTTATAGACTGGGAATCTGAACTGGAGGTTGATCTGCCCCCTCTCCTCTCTCCGACGTCTCCGCTGGTCCCGTCCAGCCTTCCTTCATCCTTGGTTTCCTCGTCCAGCCCTGAGGGGGCTTCCTATTCTCCAGTGCCTGTTCCCTAGTTAAGCCCAGGATGGGCTCCTGTTCCCTAGTTAAGTCCAGGAAGGGCTCCTAATCCCCAGTTAAGCCCAGGATGGGCTCCTGTTCCCCAGTTAAGCCTGAGATGGGCTCCTGTTCCCCAGTTAAGCCCAGGATGGGCTCCAGCCCCAGAGTTTGCTCCAGTGTTGGCTCCAGCCCCAGAGCTTGCTCCAGTGATGGCTCCAGCCCCAGAGCTCGCTCCAGTGCCTGCTCCTAGAATGTGTCCTCCTGTGTCTGCTCCTAGAATGTGTTCTCCAGTGCCAGCCCCTAAATGTGCCCTCCTGTGGCCGTTCCTCAAAATGCCCACCCTCCCACCCGCTCCTGCCTCCTCCACCAATGTTGTCTGGCAGCCCCTCTGCTCACCCTCAGCCCACCATCATTGCGGTGCAAGCTCCGCGGGACTCCCATCCTCCAGCATCGCCGTGCTCTGATTCTCCCTCACCTCCGCTTCCTGCCTCCAAGGCCTGGACTCCGCCTTGGCCCATTGACCCGTCGGCTCCACCATGGCTTCTAGCTCCCTCCTCTCCATCGTGGCCCGGCAGTCCACAAGCGCAGCCTGGCTCCCTCGTCCCTCCGGCTCCGCCATGGTCTGGCGTTGACCATCCTGCGCCTCGGGACTCCACTCCTCTGGCTTTGCCTCGTCCCTCCGTCCCTCTGGCTCCATCAGGCTCCTTCATCCCCTCGGGTCCACCTCAGCCCTCTGTCACTCTGGCTCCACCGCGTCCTCCCGGATCCAAATCTCCGCGTCGGTCGCCGGCACCAGCCGTCACCCTGGCTCTTCAGCTCTCCGTCTCCACCTCAGGCTCCTCCTCCACCTGCTCTGCCACCATTGGTTGGCCCCCTGGAGTTGGTGGCCATTCCTCCTCCATGGCTCCTCCCACCGTCGGTCCACCATGGGCTGTTATGGCTGTGGCCTGGGTCCTGCTGGGCTCCTCCTGCTCCAGGTCCCTCCTGTCTCCTCCCTCCATCGTCTCCTCCCTGGCTCCTTCCTCCGTGGTCTCTGTCTGCTGGCCCCCTTCCAGTAGTCTGTCCTCCACCGGAACTTCTTCCCAAGTTCCCACCCACACCTCCCTCTGTTGTTCCTATGGTGCAAGGTCGCACCTTCCAGGAGGGGGGAGTAATGTCACACCCCTGGACTCATTATGTTTTGTTTTCCCTGCATGTGTTCCATTCCCCATGTTCTGTGTGACCCAGTTTCTGTCCCTCCTTAATTGATTAGCTCCCAGGTGTGTCTGATTAGTGCCCAGGTGAGTCTCCTTAGTCCCTTGTTAGCCTGTCTTTAAAACCCATGTATGTTCAGTCTGTGTTGGTCGGGTCTACCAGTTACATACGTGTGTCTTCCTCCTGTGTTCCATGTTGGATTTACCCCTGTGTTGGATTAATAAAGACTCTCTCGATTACTCTTGACTCCGTGTTCCTTCCGGCAGCGTAGTGTGACAGAGAGAGAGAGAGAGAGAGACGTTATTTCGGGGTCCAATAGGTTGCTGGTTTCCGTGCTCAATGAACCCCCCCCCAGATTATCAATTTATTGTTCAGTCATTTAATTTAGATGTTTATTTCTATTTTCTATTTAGATGTCTATTCTATTTCGGAGCCAATGGCTTGCAAGACCAAGGTGGAAACGGGGGCTCAGCAGGCCGGATCAAAGCCAGGGGGCTTAGGAACAAGGTGTAGCTGACGGGCTTTTTTTGTTGTTATTTTTGCTTATTTCATGTCAATGCCTAAGAAAATATAAAGTAGAGCAATTTTGATATTGCTGTGCTGTTGCAGGTTGGAGAAAGATACATGCGAATGAGAGAGACTGGTAGATAGAGAGAGACTAGTGTACTATTACCTTAGGACTGTCTGTCTGTTGTGGAAATGACAAACAAAGCCATTTATGGTGAGTTGAGGAAGGCAGTTCAGAGCCACATGTGTCGACTAAAAAGAATCATTTTTCAGCAAATTCTTTCCCCATGGACGGGGAGGATGTTGATTCAGAAAAATAATTTCAGCATTTCTTTCACCTCTCTCCTATTTTCTCTCCTTCTGTTTAGAGAGGGCCCAGGTGCAGGGATAGACAGAAACATAGCTCTTCTTTATTGGACTGATGCGCACTTCTCAACCTGGCTTCACATCCGTCTACAGCATCTCTGGGGGATTTGTATAGTCAACAAACTAACACAAAAATTATAAGAAAATACAGAGAATTAGTTCTGTAAAGGATAATATGCATACATGTAAGTGCATACATAAACATAAACAGGTAAGTGTGTTTATGTGAGGGAGCGTTTTCATACAACATTTAACCAGTGTTAAAATTACTACATATTAGCAGTTGTGTGACCATTCAGTTCATTTTGTTGAATAAAATAATATACAATTATATGTTTTCTATAAAAAGCTTTTTACAGTTTGTATATTCCATGTAAATAACATTGGTCAATGGTCTTCTTATGGCATGCTGCCATTTTAGCATGGTTAATTGTGAGTAATTTTATTAAATATTCATGAGCTTTGCACATTTATAAAAAATTTGACATGATGTGCTTAGGTTAGGAACCTGAGAAAAACTAGAGTGACAGGGACAGTATTATTTACAAATAGTCTTTGCATCATTCAATTTTGCATGCTTGTCACATGCTATACCTGTCCAATCAATCTTAGTTACCTTGTAAATATGCAAATATTTGCTTCTCAGGTTTTAAAAATGTAAAAGTGTATCTTTTAAAAGAATCCTTAAAAAAACATGCCGCAGTCTATTCCTTGACCAAGTCCTATTGGAAACAATGTATCTAGGGATACAAAAAAAAAAAAAAAAAAAAACCACACACTCCCAAATAGAATGACCAGAGTTGCTAATGGATCACATGGCATGATTGCACTTCTTAGCCCTATATTTATTTTCAGGTTTGAGGTGTGAAAACTCTTACTGAATATGTGAAAACTCTATAACACTTCAGTTTATGGATCAATTCTCACTATTACTTTACATCCCTAATCCTACTTAATACCTAAACTTAACAACTACCTTACTAATTATTAATAAGCAGCAAGCTAGGAGTTTATTAAGGCAAAAGTCATAGTTAATGGTTTGTTTGCGATAACTGTACCTTAAAATAAAGTGTGACGGAAAACTCTAAGACTGAATATATTATGTCTTTTTATACTGAAATGAGATAAAGTTGCCACAAAAAAGTTTCACATTTTTGCTCAAAAGTCTTGGCTAAAGTTGGATTGATTTCACAGGTTTTTCACAGATTTAAAGGACACTGGGGATTTCCTGAGACTGTTGAATAATGTGGTGATACCTGAAAAAACTGTGTCATTTGATGCACTGTTACTGTGTTATTTCACATGATGTTTTTATTAGACACGGTGCATTTTTTTTTCTCATTTAATAGAGAATCACATTGTCTTTGATATTTAGACTTATAAGAGATAACGGTCCCACTTTATATTAGGTGGCCTTAACTACTATGTACTTACATTTAAATTAATAATTTAATACAATGCAATTATTGCGTACATACATGTTTTTACACTGTACTTATCTATTTTTAAAATACTTGCATGTAAATACATATGTAATTAATTTCTGTAATTACATTTATAATTACACTATTGACCCATCCCTTTATACCTTAGCCCTCTCTTAAATCTATACCCATACCACCAAACCCATCCCTACCATTACCCGTATCCCACCTCAATAGCAGCAGAAGTGTTTTGCAACACAATATGAACACAAAAAATATATTATACTTATTTTTTTTTGATGTAAGTGCATAGTAGTTAAGGCCACCTAATATAAAGTGGGACTGAGATTACAACAAAAAGATACTGAAAGTTTCAAAACTCAAAACTATCTCCCCAGTTAAAATGTTTTTTTTTTTTTTACTCTTCTGCAACACCCAGATTTGACGCCATGATTCTCTTCAAAACACCCCTTGCCATGTGTTATCATCGTATGTAATCAAGCAGGCGAGTAATAACAACTCATTTCTGTCCACTAATCATAAAAACGGTACTGCTGTAATATCATACAGGTATACATTTATTTTAAATTGATTATTAAATAGATTAATTAAGGTTTATACATGCTATTTTCCATGACAGAGTTCAAGAGTCTTTTTATTCACTTTTCATTACTACTGGAGTTGTCTGTTTGCTTAGTTTCACATGATTTTTGAACAGCAAGCACAAACTATGCAAAAGCAGCAGCTCTTCTGGTGCACTGTGTCTGAATTCGCCCACTTGTTTTCATTAACTTATTCAACTGAATGAATGAATGATGCATTTATATAGTGCTTTATTGAGTATTGTTGTACACCCAAAGCGGTTTACATAGTTATTATGGGGGGGGGGGCTGTCTCCTCAGCCACCACCATTGTGCAGCATCCACTTGTATGATGCAACGGCAACCACAGTAGAACGGCGCCAGTGCGCTCACCACACACCAGTTACAGGTGGAGAGGAGACAGAGTCATACTGTAGAACCAGTGAAGTGGATGGGGATTATTAGGAACCCATGATTGACAAGGGCCAGTGGCGGGGATTTGGTCAGGATCTTGAAAAATATAGCACAAGTAATATGAACTGCATTATGGTGGTTTTCTGGTGTTTTTGTCCCATTCTGTCCCAATTCACATTCAGTTCATGGAAAGAAGCAGCCTAGTTTTGGATTCACAGAAGCATGAGTAAAGATACATTTTCATGTTTGAAATAACTGTTCTTTAAAGCTTGTGAACACTTATACTGGTCTAGTACTGGAATATTTCTTATGTGCATAAAACAGATCAAACAAATTAACTCATTCACATTGTTTAAAGAACTCAGTCCCAGAGGCAGTCTCAGTACATTTGCCTTTACTCACATAGAAAAAAAAATATAATAATAATAATAATAATAATAATTATTATTATAATTATAATAAAATACTTTATACAAAATAGGTTTTTTTTCTTCTTCTTCTTTTGTTTCTGAGTTTTCATCACATAATTTGACAGAGGAAGAAAGAGCCATATTTTTAAAAGCTGCAACCTACAAAAAAGACATTCAAAAAACTTTTTTCTCTTGCTTGTTGAGGAGATAACAAATAAACAATCAATAAACAGTCAGTGACCTTGTATCATCTACTTTTAAAAACACTTAAGAGAACAGAACTTAAAGTAATGTGATTCATTTGGGGTTTCAGGTTTTGTTTGTTAAGCAGCATTTGTTTGCTATGATGACATTAACCAACAGCAAATCATAGAAACATTAGAAACAGTAAGGGTGTTTTCACACTGGTTCTCTTCGGTTTGTTTGGTCCGGACCAAAAAATAAAAAGGTACATTTGGTCGCGGTCCATTTAGCATTCACACTGGCACTTTTGACAGCGAACCTAAAGGCATAGTTCACAACCTGGGGTGCGTTTCCCGTACAACTACGTAATTCCTATGCATTTGAAATTACGTTACGCAGGAGTCGAGTAATAACACATCATTAATTTGTTCTGCAATAAATTATATATGCCTATACAAATACAGTTGAAAAAATATGGGTTTTTAAAAAACTGTGATGTAGTTTTGTGGACACCTGTTGCTTATTTTGCTCAATTTTTCCTATTTAAGTGTCCTTGCCATTCAGCCATGTGTTAATGAAAATGAAAACCCCAATTTTCAAAGCATGAAATTGCAGTTCTTTTGGAGGAGGTAGAAAATAATAAAGTCCAGCTATTTTCAAAGCTGAAAAAAATACTGCATTACACTGACAAAAAATAAAATCTGGGCAGAAATCACTCAAAAAAATAAATGATGCTGGCTATGGACAAAGCCCAAAATAAGTCAGGAATAAGTGGAGGGACTTTGCAAGTGTGACAAAACGGAGGGCTGCGGCACGTAAGAGGGAAGCAAACAAGACTGATGGGGGTATCAATTCAGTTGTCCCTCTCCCTACAGAGCAAGAGAAAGTTTTGGCCATCCTGGTATGGAGACAGATTAATCTCAAATATAATTCACGCAAAAAACACGATTCACACATGCGTAAACAATTTCACATGCATGAAACCTAATCCACGTACACACAAAAAAAATTAACGTGCGTGAAAAAAATAATATATATTCACAAAAAGCAATTCACATGCGCAAAATAAAATTATATATTCATAAAATACATTTCACAAATGCAAAACACAATTCGTAGATATACAACTGTGCACAAAAAACCTTTGAATGTTTAAAATGTACGAGTGTCTGAATGTACAAATCGTCATTTACTACGAATCCACTCGGATTTGTGTGTGTGTGTGTTTTTGAGACTTTCCTGGCAGAGCTCTCTTCCTACGTGGGTCTGTCGTACTCTTTAGCCAATCAGATTCGAGCTTACCATTCAACCAATCATATCATAAGCCACTGAGAGTGCATCAGAAGCTCGCAGGCAATCGGGGAGACGTCAAGAGAGAAGCCCATAGAAGCCCTGGCGTTACATTTTAAAATACTATACAAAATAATTAATCAGAATACTTACTCCTGCTCACTCATGCCAAAGAACTCCCCGCTCAAGCTCGCCGTCTCTGAAAGATTAACGATGGCAGTTTGCATGCACAGCTACTAGAAGATTTACATCTGTCAGACAGGTTGCTGACGTCATCAAGCTTAGTTTGAGTCTGCGCGTCAGAAACGGAAGTTCTAAAAATCGCTAAAAATGGGCTTCACTTGTCTCAATTGAGTTCCAATTGGGTCGCTGTGTCCATTTCTTTTACTGTCTATGGGATAACTGATGTAAAGGCTTAATTTCCGTTCTAATTAATCCGTATTGCGCAAAAGGTGCGCAGAATTGTGCTCCTTGAATGCACTCTCGGTTGCTTATGATATGATTGGTTGAATGGTTAAGCTCGCATCTGATTGGCTAAAGAGTACGACAGACCCACGTGGGAAGAGAGCTCTGCCAGGAAAGTCTCAAAAACACACACACACAAAATCCGAGTGGATTCGTAGTAAATGACGATTTGTACATTCAGACACTCGTACATTTTAAACATTCAAATGTTTTTTGTGCACAGTTTGTATATCTACGAATTGTGTTTTGCATTTGTGAAATGTATTTTATGAATATATAATTTCATTTTGCGCATGTGAATTGCTTTTTGTGAATATATATTTTTTTTCACGCACGTGAAATTTTTTTTGTGTGTACGTGAATTAGGTTTCATGCATGTGAAATTGTCTACGCATGTGTGAATCGTGTTTTTTGCGTGAATTATATTTGAGACTAATCTGTCTCCATATCCTGGGGCCTGTTGCATTGGAAGGACCCTTGGAGGTATAGATACATAGATAAATGTGCATCAACCAGGCCTTTGCCTTCAAAGTTCATGCCTCTAACATCAGGCTTCACATTTTCAGAGGGCAATAAGAAGAAACAACGCCTTAAGTTCAGTTGTTAGCTACACTGCATTAATATGCTGTTGGAAGTTTTTAATGGAGGTGGTGGGTGATGACCTGGGGCTCAGCAAATCTTCAGTCAGCAAAACTGTGACAGTAGTAACACCTTTGCTGTTACAGCTTATGAAGAACATCCTGATTTTCCCCCAAACTCCTGAAGAAATCCAGCTGGCCAATCAACAGTATTGACAACATCTCCAGAGTTATTGGCATCACTAATGGCACCCTTATCCCAAGTGTCAAACCCTGTGGTAAATGAGCCCTTGTACATTTACAGGAAGGGATATCCCAGCCATAAATGTTCCAAATAGTGTGTGATCACAAGGGGATGTTCAATGACATTGTAGCAAAATGGCTTGGAAGCACACGACTGTTTTGTGTGGGCCACTTCTGCAGTTTGCCAGGTGGCTGAAGAGGGTGGCTTTGGTGATAGCTGGCTGCTGGGAGACAGAGGATATCTTCTTCACCCATACCTCCTGACACCTGTGCAGCATCCAGCCACCATTGCAGTTTAAACCATTTGTTTAATCTGACATAACATCTGTTAAATATTTTATTTGCCAATATGCCCCCTGCCCCACAGACTTAAATGAACACTTAATAAAATATAAAATACTTTTGCAAACAGTGTATATACTGTGTGTGTGTGTGTGTGTGTACAGTATGTGTGTGTGTGTGTATGTACAGTATGTATGTATTTATATATATATATATATACACACACACACACACACACACCGAACGAAATGCAGGCTGCGTTCCAATCAAAAAAAAAAACCTTTTCTTCGAACGAAATGCAGGCTGCGTTCCAATCGACATGATTAATGCTTTCAGAGGGCACTTCGAAGGGAGAATAATTGCGAGGACCATGCTCTTATATAGTTTCAAACTGAATTTGTGATAAAAAAAAAAAAAAAAAAAAAAAATTAAAGGTGATTTAGGTAAGATCTATGCACCACAACTTTCTTCCAAATCACTCATCGTGGATGGTGAAATCTTCGAAGGGAATAGGGCATAGGATCGATAACTCTGAATAGAACACACCCCAGGTGCAGCGCAATCAATGACATCGACACAGCAAACTAACAACGACCTATGCCTCTAACCACAGGTGAAGAGCTTTTTTTCCAATGACACAAGTTTGTGATGCAGTTTGCGAATGTTTGTTTGAACCATGGTTTCGGGAAACACCGAATCCTTGAACTACGCTGGTAACGACGGAACTTGTGACCATAGTTGGCTAACAATGCTTTTGGGAAACGCACCCCTGATTGGTTGGGTTGAATGACATATATTTTGTGACGGAATTCACAGAACACTCCAAACAAAAGCTGTGTTCGACTTAAAGCAGCACTGCGCAGACCGATCAGTGACATCAAAGTACCCATTCACCAATCGGTCTGCTTAGCACCAGACGTGGAAAGTAACAAATTACATTTACTCGCGTTACTGTAATTGAGTAGCATTTTTGTGTACTTCTACTTTTTAAAGTAATTTTTAAAATCTGTAATTTTACTTTTACTTAAGTATATTTTGTTTGAAGTATTGTACTTCGCTACATTTTAAAACACATTAATAACTGAGTAAAAAAATAAAAATAATCGCTCCCTGGAAACTACTGCAGTAAATAATGGGCAGGAGAGCAAACTGGCGCTAAAATCACAAGAAAGATGCAGACGGACAAAACAGGTGTTAGTGGTGCAGACACCGCTGAAAACGAAACCCCGTCATATTCTGAAGTTGAACTCGAAGGAAATGAAGTAAACCCTTGGCCATATTGATGCTTTATTATGCAGTGTAAGCTGTGCTTGCCTAGGAAGACCAAACTAGCATCTTATAAAATCTCGACAAGATATCAACCCTTCGCAAGCATGTAGAGGTAAACTAAATAATTGCATCGTTGCATTGGTGGTTAAAATGAACATTTGACATTTTAGCAAGAGGTTGTGCACAAATTAGCCAAAAAGACAGTGGTGGGAGTATGCGATATATATCGTCTGCGATAATATCATAATTGTTGTTTTAATAATGTGCGCGCGCATTTATAGTGCGTTCTTTCACTGTGTGATTCAGTCTTGTAAAATGCATTTAGAATGATTACAAAATTGAAGATATAGGGGCAGAAAATTTACATATTTATATCATTTCATATAGTAAATCAAAATCACACAAAGAATGCCGTCTTTTTTTTTTTTATAATTAATTTCTTATAATTTCAAATGAGTATTCAACATTTTATGTCTTGTATATCAAAACATTATTCTTGCATTTGTAACTGCAGGTTAAATGGATTCTTGTCCTGCATTAAACAGTGTGTAAATACATCTAAATGCCACTTCCGATGAAGCTTCTGCATTTCCTCTGCATTAAAAGATGAGTTTGTTGATACTGATTTGCCTGGTAACAGCCCAAATGTCTTATTATTCTAAATAATGGATTCCTTTAATTAAAAACAACTAGTTTGAGATTAATAGGCCTATCCCAGGGGTGTCAAACTCAGTTCCTGGAGGGCCGCAGCCCTGCAGAGTTTAGTTCTAACCCTGCTCCAGCACACATATTATGTAGTTTTCAAATAAGCCTAAATGATTAAATTTGCTGGATCAGGTGTGTTTAATTAGGGTTATATCTAAACTGTGCAGGGTTATATCTAGACTGTGGCTCTCCAGGAACTGAGTTCGACACCCTTGGCCTGTCCCATTTTTGCCTCCCTCCCACTGTTAAAATGTAACTAAGTAATTTTTACTCTGAGTAAATTTTAAGTGAGCTACTTTTTACTTTTAGTTGAGTAGATTTTTAGACTGGTACTTTTACTTGTACTTAAGTAAAATTTCATTAATGTAATGGTACTTTTACTTGAGTAGAATATTTTTGTACTCTTTCCACCTCTGCTTAGCACCACTTTAAGTCGAGCACACTAATGCCCATCTTTTTACCTGTCTCGGTCCACTCGTTTGGTGCACACCAAGGTTCTGATGGCAGCGTTCACACTTACTCAAATGAACCGCACTAACAGAGCAATCACAAACGTGACAAGTGCGAACACACCCAAAGTTTCACTTAGTTTGGAAAATAAATAATAAGAATTTATTATTATTATTATTATTATTATTATTATTAAATATAACAAAGTAAGAATAAAACTAAACAGTGCGATAATAAACTAAACTGCGATAATAATAATAATAATAATTATATATATATATATATATATATATATATATATTATATATATATATATATATATATATATATATATATATATATATACACACACACACAATATTTTAGTATTTCTTCCTTTTAAATTATCTAAAAATCATTAAATGAAGACAGATCTATATTGGATGCAAAACTGATGAAAATATATATTCATAACTATATTTATTTGCCAACCCCCACTAGCATTTAAGCATAAATCTGTACAAAATCAAATCAAACAAAATACAGTTAGGGTTATGTTTAAAAAGACTAAATTTATTATTATTATTTTTATTTTTATTTTTATTTTTGCAGTGTGGTAATCATTCAGTACCAGTATATGTCGAAATGTTTTTTACTATTCAATACCAATGTAACATGCACTGTCACAGAACATGTTATGAGGGGTGTACTGCTGTCAATTTCCCATGATTTAAAACAAACTGCATCAGGCAATGAAATCCATTTTGAAATTTATTGAAGTCTTGATCGGGAATGTTTTCCTATTGTTGAACACAACTGAATTCTATAAGCCAGGGCTCATTAACTGCTTGCATACATCACTTAGACAGCATAAAAGACTCATATTACACCATTCCCAGATGCCTCGGTTATGATAGTGTGGAAGGCTATAGAGATGAGATGAGAGAGCACCAGTGACATATGACAGACAGAGAATGAGAGGAAGGCTTCTGATGATATTGCTGAGTGACAGGTTCTCACTCTCAAGGTGTCAACTGCTGCTGAGTTCACATTTACAATAATACCCCAAACTATCATCACTCCAACTTCAGATACAGGAGCAGCTGATTAAATGTGTCAAAATGCTTAATATATGTTTTGAAACATAGGACATAATTTAAGTCATAATTTGCATTTACATGACAATGATGTACTAAAAATGGAAACGTTTTTCCTTTGCATTTTTTAAAAGTTTGCGTACAGACGACAACACAGTCAAAATGATCCCCGGATTCCCACGGATCCACAAAAACAACTAAAAATTATTATGCTTTATTATGCATACCAGGCCAGTAGTTGGTGATGTCACTTTATTAAGAAACACTATGTGCCTGTGCACATACACACATCTATAGACTGAATGCATGATACACATTTGCATGACATCACCATTTTCATAGTTTACATGGAGACGATAACGTTATCATTTTCAAAACCCTCACTTTGAAGCCGTTTTCAGAAGTTTGTGTTTTCAGGCCCCTAAAACACTATTGTCATGTATTTGCATAATTTCTCAAATTTTTGTGGACAGAAGTTTACAGCAACTCACCAGTACTCCACCAAAATGAAAGCCTTATGATTTGAAACATTAAGTTTGAGGGTTTAAAAGTTTGAAAGTAAAGAATTGTAAGACATAAATATCAGTATTATAATTTGTAGTGTAAAATAAATATATATTTTTAATATTATCACATACTCGTTTTTTTATTTTGATAGTTTACAACTGTAATGTACTTTATCATTCTTTTTTATAATTGTAATTAAAATGAATAATAATAAGCTCAAATCTCAATACATGACAAAATAATTATAATTTTTCTGTATGTAAATAATAATAATAAAAATGATTAAGATGTTTGTTTACTGATTGTTTCCATTAACCAACATCAAATGATCACAAATTATTGAAATATTAACTAGCATAATGTAAAAAATAAAAGTTAAAAAGGGGGTTTGGCGGATTAAAAATAAATAAATAAATAAATAATAATAAAAATGTTTGGGAACCCCTGCTTTAGAACATATCCAGCACATTCAAAACACAAGTGCTGTTATCTGTTAATGCACTGGAAACAAAAGCAATAGAGCAACTCTTACTAGTCTTTGTTTTTACCATGTTCTCCTGCATCACTGTTACCTAGCAACAAGGGGTAAACAACTGCTGTTTAATGTGCACATATAGCAGTTTGGAATAAAAAATAAATAAATAAATAAATAAATAAATAAATGTTTTAAAAGAAAAAGAAAAAGAAATTACAGTGTGTGAACACAACCCAAAAGAGGCCAACAGAAACGGGAGCAATCGAACCTGGACCAAGCAATCAAACCAAGTATGAAAGCACCTGAAATTGCGAAACCAAGGAGGTTGCATCCATATTTCTATAAAAGGACTATATGCTAAGGGACACCTTTAGCATTTGTGTAGTGATGTGCAAAACTCAAGCAGCAGTATTTAATGCCTTGGGAGTGAGAATGAGTTGTGTGTGAGGTAAAAAGTATTGTTGTTATTTTACAGAGTGAGTATGCAGGTTGAGCTCCTGTCTCTGGGGTGACAACAGAAAGAGTGTTCGTTTGTGTGTGTCTGTGTGTGTGTGTGTGTGTGTGTGTGTGTGTGTGTGTGTGTGTGAGAGAGAGAGAGTATATGGCGGAGAATGTGTGTGTGCAAAGAGATATCTGTGTTAATGAGGTGCAGGTGGAACAACTGCTGGTCAGAGTCGGCAGGAGATACCAAATTTGCAGATGGTTTCAATAAAACAGACAGGAAAAAATTGCAACAGAAAATGCTTTTAATGTATGTCTCTGTATTTTTGAAGCCCTAAAGAACATCATCGTCATCATCATCACACACACACACACACACACACACACACACACACAAGGACACACACACAGACTCTGTAATCCTTCTTTGCACATGCTGCAAATTCAAATGAAAACAATGGCGACAGATCAAAGAGGTTTCTCAAGATGGGACGGGAAAGTGAAGACAAGAAATGAATGCCTGAACATTTCAGCTGCAAGCTGAGACAGAAAATATGATCTATATGAGGAACTTAAATGCAAGACCCCATTTACATCTGTACAGAAAACCCAGTAAAATCTTCTCATTGCCCTTGTGAGAGGTGTGTGAATCTGAATTACAGTAATCATGGGAAATACAAATAATTTATTAAACAGGCTGCAAGTGCTCTTGGGATCCAGTGAATATTCTCTTGAAAGTATCTGCAAATTATACCTGAGATAGTTCACCCCAAAATAAGGTGGAAATTTACTAAGTAAATTTACTTAGTAAATAAGCAATTTACTAAGACTCGATCAGTCAGTGGTGGCTCATGAATTTTAAAATAGAGGAGTCACACTAATTGTATTGGTCTGGGGATCCCTGCCAATTATTATTAGGGGTTCAAGCACGCAGTGCTGAAACCCTATTGTAATTGTTAGGATTTTATTATTATTATTATTATTATTATTATTATTATTATTATTATTATTATTATTATTCCCTAAAACTGAACGGGCATCCCGTAACCGTAAGGCCTAGAGAGCTGAAACTTGGTCAAAAGGTAGTAGTCTGGCTCGCTACTCAGGAGCAAAGACCTAGCCCAGTCGGCCTATGGGGAACACTACAGCGATCAAAAACTCAAAAGTGCTCATCACTCCTAAACCGCTTGTCAAAGACTCAAATATTTTACATTTTTGGAATCCTTGGGTCAAGCGTAATTAAAAACGGTCACTCTAATTTTGGGTCTAGGAGGCCTTGTTTTTCTACAAATTTGACGCATGTCCAAAACCTACACTTGCAAACTAGTTATTATTATTATTATTTGCTTAACCACTTTACAATTGCTTTTTGGTGGCTTTTAGTCAGAAAATGTAAAGAAAATGACACAAGATAATTTTATTTCACTTACCTGGTCTATCACTTGAAGCAAACATCCATCTCTTCTTAAAAGTCGTGTTAAAAGAGAGTTGCCTGTTGTGCAATTTATTTAAGCCGACTGCTGTAACCTATATCCAGCTTACAGTAGGTCTGTTCTCCCTTTATTTGTAACGTTATACCATTTGAATGACAGCTTGGTAAATCTGTTGGCAATCAAATATTCAATATTGCTACTCATCATAAGTAGCCTACTTGGTACATTATCAGCGCAGCGGGAGAAGTTCAAACTAATATCACATAATTTACGTCTCTATGATGATGGGTTGATATACCAGAAGCTAGCCTCCCCTGCGAGGTTTCTTTTCTCAACACTCCTTAGGGCTGAAAGTGAACACTCAGTGCTGATTGGCATTTTTATTTTATTTATTTTTTAATGCCAAAAAAATTTGTATGGTATTGCAGCTGTGAAATTGCAAACAAAATATACACATTATGAGACATGAACTAAAATGAATTGTGAATTTTATTAACATTAAATTGTCCTCATTTTCACCTCAAAATTTTGGGGAAGCTGTGCCTCCCCTGCCTCCACCGACGAGCTGCCACTACATTCAGTCAAATTTGACAAGTTTTGGTAGTTTACAAGACACATTAGAACTAATGGTGCCTGGTGACATTAATTTAATGTACTGTATAAGAACTATTCCTTCATGTTTGAATGAGTGCAAGCATGAAACTGACTGGATTTGATAACTATTTAAATTTTGCCCTGTCCCTCACACAGAGCTATTGAATGCTTTCAGAAGATTTAGAATATAGTCTCCAGAGTCATGCAGACTACTTTTATTGTGCTTTTATAATGTCTTTTTGTTCTTTTCAGAGCTTGACAGTCCCTGGTGACTGTAAGTTTTCATTTTATCAGCATTCTACAGCAACATTCTGCTGAACTATTTTGCTAAATTTCTGTGTTCCAAGCAAGAAAGTAAAAGTTGAATTTTATTAAAGTTAACTTCTTGTCAATTTCAAGTTGGATTAGGAATGACAGGAGAGTGAGAAAAAAATGCCAATTTTCCTTTTGGAGTGAACTAACTGTTACACTTGGACAAACATACCAACAATCAATAAATCAAACAATAATAATAATAAAAAAGCAGTGGTGCATCGGGTAGTTAGTAGAGTCTGCCCTGCTTCATGTCCTGTGCACTCTTTACCCTTTCCTCAATTTAACAGTTGTCTCTCTGGCCTAAAAATAAAAGGCTGAAAAACCCACAGATCAATTTAAAAGGATAGTACAATGAAAATGGAAATTCTATCATCATTTACTCACCCTTGAGCATAAATGTGCACCTTTATGAAATTCTTTCTTCTGCTGAACACAAAAGAAGGTATTTTGAAGAATGTAACCAGACAGTTTTTGGTCCCCAATGACGTCCACAGTATTTATTTCATTGAAATCAATGGGGACCAACAACTGTTTGGTTAATAATTTTCTTAAAAATATGTTATTTTGTGTTCAACCAAATAAAAATAAAAAAATAAAAAAATAAATCATGCCGGTTTGGAACAACTTGAGGGTGAGTGAATGACAGAATTTCCATTGTCGGTGAGCTATCCCTAAAAAAGGCTAATTAAAAGCAAAAATTATGTTTTTGGTTTAAAAAAATTACACTGTGAGGCTGAACTGCTGTTAAACCAATGTGTATTGAAATGTCACGAAGTCTTGATTAATTTCCATCTCTGAAACAGAAGTTAGGAGTAGGTTGTTTTTTTTTTTTTTTTTTTTTTTTTTTTTTGCGTAGAAGGCATAAGACAAAGTTGCAACACAACAGCAGACAGCAAGAAGATGACAAAACATTTCATGCACAGTTCAACACCACAGGCTTCATTTCCGTTATGCCTCTGCTTCAATATCAAATCCATGTTATATGTGTATAATCTCTCACTCTTTCTCAGTTTAGAACATTCTACTTCTATCTCTCTCTTCAATCATCTTTTCTCTCTCTATCCATTTTTTCTTTCCTGTTTTTGACACTTACAGTACAATGCCAAATAGTACATAAAATACAAGGCAGTGTAAGCTGTCTTAAATTCTCCACAAGTCCTCAAATACATAAATACAGCAGAGCAGAACAGAAATGTTACGGAGACTCAAGGGAGGTCTTCTGTAAAAATGAACATAACTTTTCTCTCTGACTACCTCAGAACCATTGCGTAAATTCTCTGATTAATCCTTAATTAGCATTCTGTTCTGCTGTTGGCTTAAATTAATGGGTTGAAGACATTGACTAAATGCTTAATTTCTACACAAAGGAAAAAAGTGCCTTTTTTTTTTTTTCAAATCAAAACTGCATCCACCTTACAAAATTATACAACATTCTGATGGACTCTCTATCTTCCACAGTGATGGTCCACAGTGTTATGGTTCAAATTCCTGGTTTCCCCTCTAACACTCTTCCTCTTCTCCCTAAGAATCATAGAAGTACAACCGCTGTGGTTAGCAGCAAGGCCATATCTTTATCTACAGTGAAATTTGGAGGTGTAAATAAGTGATTTATAGAATGTAACTTTGTGCTAAAAATGTGTCTAAGCAATCTACAAACCATGAGCCACCATAACAGAACATTGGTTTAGTCTCTGTGCAATATAGGGGACAATCTATTGTAAACAAGCATTTTTTATTTTTATTTTTATTTTTTTGTAGGAAAGGTAAAAAATTTAAAATTGATAAAAAATCATAAGTATTAGCAGGGCTTTATGAGTTAAAAAGAAAATATATAGTAAAACAAATGGAAAAAATAAATAAATAAATAAATAAAAATCAAACAACTAGGGAACAGAGTTATGACAATATCTAACTTTCATTGTTTGTATCGATCAACACACCAGGGTTCAGTTGCAATTTTTAAAAATCAAAACTTCCTCAACACACATGAAGCCATTTCATTCATCCTCTCAACTTTACACCAGTCTGCAACTAGAGCAGTCAACATAACACTTGTTAGACATTATCGTAGTAGCATCAGGCTTCTTTCAAGTGTATAAGAATTCAAATTTATTTAGTTTTTGAGGCATTTCAAACCTTGCTGTAGTTTTTGAGGGCCATGTCTCTGCTTGTTCCAGACACTCTATTTTAATTAGGAATAGTAGTCATGTTCTGCAGCTTGTTCTTCAAAAAAACAACTGTGCATGTGAACCCATGCATTTTCCAGAAGGATCACTTAAAACAAAATATTTCCAGTTTCCTCTGAACAAAAAGGTTGCCTTGTTAATGCAGGATTCTTGTCAATCCTGGTTCCTTTGATTCAGCCCATAGGAGACAAATGTTAAAATGTACAGCAGGTTGGTTATTTCCAAATAGAAGACTGCCTCTCTCCCATATATGTACTGAGCCCTGTGAACAGTCTGTGAGCTGAATGCGGTGTGGGCTGCCCTTGAATCCACCTCAGTGCACTAGCCAGAGAAAAAACAGCAATGTCAGGGACACTGATCATTACACCGGGAGGTGAAAATAGCATTTGGTATCACCACCTGAAATGGCATCATCGCCTCCTGGCACCACATTTATAATGCTTCCTATAAGCATCTGGGCCAATTAAAAGTTTTACATTGTCATGAACAGCAGGCTACATTGTAATGAAGACCAGAAGGCACAAAGGGATTCTGCAGAGCCCATGTTGATTAAAAACTGTGTATCTATGCAGTACATGACTCCTAATTATGGTTTCTAAATCAAAGCTATCATGTGTAGGAGTAATCTATATCTGGAATGCCTCCTTCTCTATATCCACGATTAGAACCATAGCTAGAGTTGGTCATGTTTTGGGATGGCTTGTATAGACCTGTGCCATTCGAGGGGAAGATGGTGTGTATGATGTAATCCTCTCTCACTGGTTTCGGTTGAAGGGGCTGCCTTGTTGCCATTGGTGTCATCTGAAATCCTGGACTTCTGATCTCTAAGATAGTATTGTCTTTCTTTGTGCCTGACTCAATGTAGTCATCATAGTGTTTGCTCTTGCGAGAGCTACTATGGCTGTAATGGTCTTGTGATGTGAAACGTCCTGCACGGTGCCCATACCAGCAGAAAATGCCAATGATAAGAGCGAGGGAAACTATTGCCGTAGCACCTCCAATAATTCCTGCAAGAGGAAGAGAAGTCAGTTTATCAGAGCTCTCATCTTCACCATCATCATCAGGGTGGCTAGGATCAGACGTTTCTGTTCTAGCACAAACTGGAACCTCATTTGATTCTGTGTCCTCCCCAGGCAAACTACTCCTGCTTCCACTGTTAGATACTAGAGGCACCATGCAGATGATGTAGCTGGAAGCAGGTTGCAGGGAAGTGAGAAGATACTCCCGCCGATCACCTCTAACCAAGGTTTCTGTGATGGACCCCATGGCAGAGCTTGTTCCTAGGCGAAGCCAGCTTAATCGAAAGGAAGAAGATGTTTGTGCTACACTCCAAGTAACACGGATGCTGTCATGGGATAGGGGTTTCACATTCAGTGCCAGGTTCTTGCCCACACCGCTGCTGCTTAATGTGTAGTCCAATCCTATTTCTGGGAGACCAACGCCTGGTCGCTTGGACCTAAGTGTAAATAGGGACCCTTGAGGGGGAGAAAGAGTGGTAGAAATGACTCCTGCTGCTCCTCCACTTACTCTGTTACCACCAACGCCAACCCCTGTACCTACTCCAGCACCACCAGCAGCAGCCAACTCACATTCATCCATCTGATTTGTGAGGTCTCTAAGTGCCATGTCTCGGACTCGCTCTGGTGTCTGGCAGATAAAGCCTCTCACTGTAATAGTATTCCCCTTTGCTTCCAGCCAGTCATGTAGCCAGCGCAAGTTGCACCCACAATGCCATGGGTTTCCTCGCACAAGCAGCTGCCCCAGGCTCTCCAAGTCCCTGAACAGTCCTCTGGGAAGGGTAGTCAGATTGTTTCCAGAGAGATCTAGGCGCTGCAGTCTGCGCATTCCATCAAGTGAGCCCCGAGGCATGTGTATAAGGTTATTGTCCTGAAGGGAGAGTCTCTGCAGGTGGGCACTGGGCAAGTTAAGTGGGGGTGTTTGAAGTGAATTACGGACCAGGGAGAGTTCTGTTAAATTTGACAAGCGTGAGAAGGTGTCATCAGCTATGCGTTGATTAGCTAAAAGATTACCATCCAAAACCAGGCGACGTAAAGAGGACAAACCTCGGAAGGCATGTGTAGGAATAGTAGAGATTCGGTTGTCGTCTAAACGGAGCTCTTCAAGTGAGGCAGGAAGACCAGATGGGATGCTAGAGAGGTGGTTTCTGGAAAGGAAGAGGAGACGTAATCGAGGGTTGTCCGCAAAGGCCTGGTCCTCAATACTCACTGTAGAAACAGAGTTGTCGTCCAGATGCAACTTTTCAAGTAGTGGAAGTCTAGCAAGTGCAGTCCTTGGCAAAAGTCTAATATTGTTGTCCTGGAGGTGAAGCTCTCTTAATGAAGGTGGCAAATGCATGGGAAAGTCATCAAGCTCATTATCATAGAGATATATGACACGCACAGTCATGTGATGTTCCAAGGTCCTAGGAAGCCCTGCATTGTCAATGTGATTGTTCTGAAGATAAAGTACAGTTGCAGATGGTGGCAGAGGTGGGATTGCACTCAATCCACGGTCATTGCAGTAAATAAAGTCCTCATCACAGCGACACACAGATGGGCACACTAGGTCACTTTCGCCATCCAGTCCCTGTGCAGAAGCTGCAGTCATCTCCAATAGTTCAGCCAATAATGTGAGGCACAGGAGCAGGAAGAAGAGCAAGTCTCGAAGCTCTCCTATACCTTCAAGAGCCATCATGCAACAGCAAGCTCTCCTCTCCTCCACTTGCCTTTTATAGCACAATCAACCAATTTAAAAACTCTTTACAGAAGATGACTCAAAAATCCATTTAGACTTGTGGCGTGTTTTTTTTTCACCCTGGAAAAAGCAAGAGAGAGAAACACACATTAGTTAGCAAATACCCTGGACAGAACTTTTTTTTTTTTTTTTCAGTAAAAGTCAATGAAATGCCAACATCATATACATGCCAATACATGTTAATTATATCAAGTCTAATTGCTTAATCATACTTACAATTTAAACCATTTTGCATGGTTGCATTTTAATTGACGTTTGAACCAATGGCCTCAATTACTGCACTAATCATCAAGTATTATAAAATATTGAATTAGAAAGACTGACATAGAATGGCATGTTTTCATATTTGATTACCTTATCAGTATCTTTTTAAATACATAATTATCCAATTATAAAATGTATATTATAATCAGAGTCACAATATTTAAGCAATAAGCATGTTGGAGATCACAGATTTCTTTGCAAACTAATTTTATTAAAACTCTATAAACTCTCTGGTTGTTTGAGATACTATGGTTATTGGTCATTCACAAAGAGTACAATGGTACTACACAATTTTTATTTATTTATTTATTTTTATTTCATGTGAAATAATTCAACCATCTACTCTGGTGGCAAACTATGAGACCTTAAGGATTTCTAACCCTGTGGCTTCCTTTTGTTTTACAGCATAGGTCCAGCTTTTGGTCTATAGCCTCGTTGTTTTGTATGTATATGCTAAATTTCATAATGTTCAATAATTAACAGTGCAACTTATTACCTGCTGCTGGCCATTTTTGTTGGTTTGTATGATTGATTTTTCATGTCTAGGTTAGCAATTGACCTGACTAAGATACAAATTAAATGTAATCTTTCTTTCCTAGCAAACTGTTGTGGAGTTATGACAGGTTTTTCTTTGAAGTGCCCCCCATAGGCAGATTTGTATGCAACTTGGCGTGCATCCTCAGAATCTCTTGTTGACTATGTTTGGACATTGTGTAGATATAGTTCAATTAGTCAAATTAAGCAGCACCAGGGCATTTAATTGGTGTAAATATTCATAATTCTTTGATAAATCAAAATTCTTTTGATAGCTTTTTGTCATGAGGGTCTTGCTGAGGGCAGGATTCAATATAATGACCTAGGTGGAGAGATTTAGGGTAGAAAAAATAATAATTGGCAAAACAGTTCAAATACAATAAGGTGAATGTGGAATTAAGGGTTAGTGTAAAAGCGGTGCATGTTGGGTTTATGAAACATATGGTCAAATGAGACTGCTGACCAATATTGCATATTTAGGTCACTTCATACAGTACAGAGATGAAGGATTGAGAGAGGGGAAGTGAGACTGCTTAATGGATAGAGTGGGAGGGATTAGTAAACATGTGTTTGTGACTGGTCTGGATTAAGCAGGTGTTTTCGCTTACAAGGTTTACACTCTTTTAAGATCAGCCTCACCTGGTAGCAGAGACATAATATTAGCATGTATTTTCTAGAGCAGGGTTCTCAACCTGGGGGCTTTGGTTGGGGAATGTTATTTTTAAATATTACTGTTAAAATGTGATATAGAATATCTCAACAAATAAATTGCAACCACACAGAACACTCCAGCATTTTGGCTGCACTTCGCATGTGCAAGAATGGCACATTTTATTGAGTAAAAATCTTGTTTTTAAAACAGTTTATTATTTATTCTCCTAAAATATAATAGACATTATTTAAAAATTCTGGTGGTAAATCAAATAAATCCTTTAGATTATAATCTGAGCCCGTTTTAAGGAGTGTAACAACCATTTTTGCATTCTTACATGTGCAACCCCTGCTTTAAAAAATAAATAAAATAATAATAATAATAAAAATGCATGTAGTGAAATTTATGCAAAAGTGAAATGTCCAGTAAGTAGCAATAAAAATGTGTTCAATTTTCTCAGGAACAGATAAACATGAATTTGGCATTGTTGGTTGTTGTACTCAAACCAGTAGAAATGAAATGTCCAGTGAGTGATGCTAAAAGGTTGATGCTAAAGTATTTGAAAATAACACAGCACCTACATTAAACTCTATTCTAAACCTAACCGATAGTTTTAAGAACAGCAAACTCGTACCCAAGTGCTCTGTATTACAGGTGCTATGATGTACCAGGTGCGCTACTGTGCAAATTTACTATGTCAGAAAAGCCATAAATTTGGAGCTGTTTGTTTGAGGCAAGGAACCATGTGAAAATAAGTCTTTGTGAATCTATAATCTGCCACTGTAATCATAATTTGTGTGAAAAGGAATATGTTATTGGTGTTTTACCGCTACTATTCTCAGTATGTCAGATGGAAATTGCATTGAAATGTATGTGTACAGTACTGTAAGTACATGTTTGGAGTTTTGCAAAAATGTATGTAGAGGGACATTTTTGCAATAAGCCTATGCTGATTATGTGTGTGTCAGACATGGACATCACTATACCCACCACAGCTGTGAGACCAAAAGATTGACTGTAATTGGATCATCCACACAGCTGGTGTCATTGTATGTATGTGTGCAGATACAATATGCCAGTATGTGGATATTTGTATCTGTACATGGCATATGTATATGCATGCCATTATCTATGTGTACAGTATATGAGATGTTTGGGTGCACGTGTGTGGAGGCGAGTGAGGAGTGTGGTGTAGTCACAAGAGGACTTGTAAAAATGGGGCTGTTCAGACAGGCTGTCGCCTTGGGGTGTCTTGCTCTCTGTCCTTTCCAATATTCCTGCCAGTGGGAGGGCAGAACAAGACTATATCAGTTTACATCCAGGGACTCTGGGACAGACCACAGAAATGAGTGAGTGACTGCATATTTGTTGTTTCAGTATCTAGCATTAAAAGTCAGAGTGAAATAAAATTATCTCTGCTCATCCCTACTTCCACTTGGTAGCATGTAGTAACACTGTATTTTATTTGAAAAGAACAGATTGGCCAAATACTTGGGGCTACGTGTCACAAGGACTGCACCAAAACAAAGGTTTTGAGTCACAAGTTCAGCTGTATAAAAAATACTTGTTTCTGGTAGTTATCTCTACATTCTAAACTGGTAAAATGGTAAATGTCACATATCTATCTATCTATCTATCTATCTATCTATCTATCTATCTATCTATCTATTATAATATTGAATAATATTGAACAATTATTTATTCATAATCAGCTACTGTGCATTCAGAAAGCATAAAGACCACCACACACACATATTTTGTCATGCTGGAGACATTTTTTTTTTTTTGTCTATTTAAATTCAGCTAAAAAGCCATTAAATACTGTATAGAATTTAAATACAGGTATGTTTTTAAAGATATACTTTATTACATTAGATAGTATTTCATATTTAAACAAGGATATCCTTCTCAAATTATGGTCAATAAACAGTTTCCTGTTATAACAATTTACCCCATATAGTATGACAACATACCCGGTATACAGTACATCCACATGTGTTCAATGCAATGTATCTTTTTTTTTTTCTTCTTTTTTTTTCTAGACAATAATAGTGGAAATGTTCAATAGCATTAGAAAAGGCTTCAAAGAATTTGTCTCTACAGAAATTGAGAAACTGCAGTATCAAAGTGTGACAGCTAGCCACACTTTCCCCAATAATTTTATCAAGTTAATCTCAAAATATTAAACTATAGCATACTACAGAGCCAACATGGCTGTTTAAAATGTGTGAATGTGTGTCCTCTTAGAGTTTTGAGCCAGCCTGCTGATTGTAATGATTACTGAATGATTACTGAACAAAACCTTCAGCAAAAACCATCAGAATTTAGACAGAAATAAAAATCATTTTGAGAAAACAGCTGTTAAAGATATGTAATCTAAATAGAAAATAATAATAATAATAAAATAATAATAATAATTGTGTAATTTGGATGTTTTCTTTCAGCTAGTCTAAAAGAATATAAAATAGCCCAAACTCATTTCAAACTCATGACATCATGACATTTTTCCAGTGTTATTATTAAAATGTCAACTCTGAATAAAATAAAATAAAATAAAATAAAATAAAATAAAATAAAATAGTCTCATTTGTGTAAATAGACGTTTTTATTTTGCCACTTTGACAAATGCATTATTGCAAACACTGTTAAAACAAATTTATGTCATTATGTGTTGACTGCAGTGGCAGAGTTAGAAAGAAAGTTGTTACATGCCATTATCCGTCAGGCAATGCACTGCTGTAAATATTTTGAGAACTGAAAATCTCAGATGCAGGAGAGAGAGATAGGAATGATGATGGACATTTACAAGTAACTGAGGAAACAGAATGATTAAAGGTTGAATGAAAGCTGCGGGGGAGATGAAGGAACAGGGTTGAGAGACACTTTTGAGTCAGTGTGGTCATAAATTGAGGCTTTGGGAATCAGATGTCTCACTTTACACACACACACACACACACACACACACACAGTATATATAGCACTAGGTCATTTTAAATTTATTTATTGTTGGGATGTTCTGATGTATCGGCCAATAATCGGTTTATTCCGATAAAAGTAATTATCGGCATTTAAAAACAGACAATGATCAGGGCCAATTATATGCTGTTAGTCAAAAGAGGTGTGGAAAAACTGACTGAAACTTGTATGTAAAGAAAAAGTTTCTTGTACAGAATTTATGGCTGTTCATAATGTAATCTCGCTTAAAGGAAAAATAGCTCTGTTAACACAGATTCTATTTGACCCTTTGAATCACCTGTAAACAGGGATGGATTAACATATGGGCTAGGCAGCACTAAAGCCCCAGGGCCTGAGGAAGTAGGTCGCCCGTGATTAGCTGTGGCGGGTAGAAAAAGTAGGCCTACATTGATTGGCTATCGGGAACACTCAAACTTTTACTGATGGGCCAATCACTGAAACCACACCAAGTAAATAAGAACTGTTATAAAAGTTTACTTCAGTTTTTTACATGCTCGACAAGCACATGACAAGTGCGCACTAGAAAGGATCATCCTTGTCCAGTGTCTGCGCTAGTCCTCTCTAAAAGTTATGAGTGATAAAAAAGAATTTGCTTGACTAATTTTAATTCAACAAACTACATTATATATGAACAAAAAGGCTGTGGTGAAGCTATCTGAAAACTTTTATAGATGTTATTTAAGCTTCATGTGCTTAAAGATATTTTACAATACTAATACTATAGTTTATTATTATTATTATTATTATTATTATTATTATTATTATTATTATTATTATGTTTCTGTCCTTGATTTATTAATAAATAATGAATTTATTCCTGTTTAAAGGCCCAAACTCCAGCAAAACATTTATGAGGGAATATGTGGGCTAAATGGGCTGAAATCTAGCCCTGATGATTACCCTTATTTTGGGAGCATTAGAAATCAGTCTAATAGCTGTGTGACATAACACATCTAATTGTTCTAGAACACCTTGGTGTGCATTTCTATTCACCACATCATGATAATCAAATAACAATGAAATTGTGGTTTCAACAAGATGTTTCTAGGCTGTTATAGTAAGATCTATTTTGTTATGAGAAACCAAGTCTAAATTTAATTTTCTTCCAAAGTTAGTGAACGTTATAGAACTATTAAGTGAAATCCCTAGATATTTATAGGAGGTTACCACTTTGTGCTTTGACACATTTAAGGATTTAATTTTTTTGTGACACGACTCATTCTTTCAAAGCCACATTAACTTAAATGTTTGCTATTCAAGACAAATCGTTAAATCGCTAAAACTCTAATCATTAAAACTGCAAATGTATTAAAACTTTTTTGTATGATGATCTTACAGAGTATGAAATGGTGTCATCTGCATATTGATGGATACTGCCTGGGGGATACCAGGAATATAAACTGAAAACAAGGTTGAAGCTAACACAGAGTCTTGAGTAACACCTTTGTTAATAGCTCATGTTTCAGATCGTCATTGCTTTATCTTTACACTTTGGGATCTATTAGATAAGTGAGTAGAGAACCAGGATAAAATTAAATTAGATCCACAAATACTATTCTAGATATCATAATAGAATTATCAACTGTATCAAAAGCTTTAGTGAGATCAATAAAAATAGCTGCACAATACTGTTGACACAAGACTGACTTTAAGCAAGCCCACAGCGGCTAAATCATGCAGATAGGCTTGCTCATTAAAATGTTTAAAAACACGTTTCTGTTTAATCCAGGTTGGAGGTAATCTCTGCATGAAAATGGATCTCAAGGGCCAGACTTGAGGACCCCTGGTCTAGGCTGTCTGGGCATACATTTTTTTCAGATGCATGCTATAAAGCAATGACCAGTTATATAATCAAAGAAAACTTCTGATATGGTATCATTATGGAGTATTTGTTAAAATTACATCCAAAAGCATTTCCTAAATGTTTACTATCATATCTAGTAGGCTTATTAAATGGGGTCATATGATGCGATTTAAATTTTCCTATTCTCTTTGGAGTGTTACAAGCTCTTGGTGCATGAAGAAGATCTGTAAAGTTGCAAAGACTAAAGTCTTGAGGTTCAGAGTTCAGTGGTGCCTGGGGAAAAAAGGGGGGAAGGGGGTCAAGGTCGGGAGGGAGTTCAGCTTTCTGACAGCCTGATGAATGAAGCTGTCCTTCAGTCTGCTGGTCCTGGCCTGGAGACTTTGCAGTCTCCTCCTTGATGACAGCAGACTGAAGAAGCTGTGTGACGGGTGAGTGGGTTCACCTGCGATGCAGAGGGCTTTACGGGTGAGACGGGTTCCATAAATGTCCTAGAAGGAGGGGAGGGAGACACCAATCTATGCGTTGAAGAGTCTTCCGGCAGGACAGGTTGCAGGTGCCATACCACACAGTGATGCAGCTAGTCAGGATGCTCTCGATGGTGCCTCTGTAGAAGGTGCACATGATAGGGTCTGAGGCTCTTAGGAAGTAGAGACGCTGCTGTGATTTCTTGGCTAGTGCTGCAGTGTTGTCGGTCCAGGACAGGTCCCCTGAGATGTGCACACCCAGGAACTTGGTGCTGCTCACTCTCTCCACAGTCGCACCATTGATGGTGAGAGGAGCATGCTGAGTGTGTACTCTCCTGAAGTCCACAACAATCTCCTTCATCTTCTCCATGTTCAGAGAGAGACTGTTGTCACTGCACCACCCGGCCAGGTGGCTCACCTCGCTCCTCTAGTTTGTCTCATCTCTGTTGCTAATGAGACCTACCACAGTCGTGTCATCCGCAAACTTAAAAAAGAGCTGGAGTTCTGTGATGGTATGCAGTCGTGGGTCAGCAGAGTAAAGAGGAGGGGGCTCAGCACACATCCTTGGGGGGCCCCAGTGTTCAGTGTGATGGTGCTGGATGTGTTGCTGCCGACCTGTACTGCCTGAGGACTTTCAGTCAGAAAGTCTAACAGCCAGTTGCACAGCGAAGTGTTGAGCCCCAGCTGGACCAGTTTGTTAATGATCTGTTGAATGCTAAACTGAAGTCTTGCATGACTAACCGTTCAAAGCACTTCATGAGAATAGGGGTAAGTGCAACTGGATGGTAGTCATTGAAGCAGGCTTCTTCGGGACTGGAATGATGGTGGTAGCTTGAAGCATGTGGGAACAACAGCCTGACTAAGCGAGATGTTGAAAATGTCTGTGAAGACTTCAGTGAGTTCCACTGAACAGTTTCTCAGTATATGCCCAGGAATGTTGTCAGGACCCAGAGCTTTGCGTGCGTTGACAGTGTAATCACCTGGTCGCCGGAAGGAGGTGGAGTCTGTGGAGTCTGGAGTCTGTGCAGTGGTGCTGTTTTGTGCCTCAAAGCGAGCGAAGAAGGCTTTCAGCTCATTCAGCAGGGAGATGGTGTTGTCACAGGTCCGTGGTGGGGGCTTGTAGTCCGTAATAGCTCCGAGTGTCTCTGCTGTCACTGAATCAATGGGCTATCCTCCTGGAGTACTGTCTCTTAGCCTCCCTGATGCCACGGGATATTTGCTATTGACTGTTCAAATGCGGAGTTTTGCGCGTCATGTGTGCGCACGCGCGTGTGTGTGTGTTTAAGAGAGAGAGACAGGGTCACACAGTGGAGTCAGCTGTTTTAACCGTCCATGGCTTGGATTATTAACTGTCTTTACATTTATTTTGAAAGATGAAGCTTGCGATACATTTCCGACGAGTGCCTTCGGTGTTCGCCCAATCACAATACAATGGGTCTGTTGGCCAATCAGAGCAGACTGGGCTTGTCAGAAGGAGGGACTTTGTAGAAAACAACGCGTTTGAGAGAGGCAGGGCATACAGGACCTACAATAATGTACAGTATTTGAAAAATAATGTTTTTTGAACATTAAAGCATGTCAGCATATTCTGTTATACCAAATACACAAATAATGATCATTAAAAATGCATCATATGACCCCCTTAATAATCTAATAAACTAATAACATTTTGGGATTTAGGAACAGCTGTTTTCTCTTTTAATTTGCTGTTAAATCTCTCTTCTGTTAATGTTTTTTATAGTATTTGTTTGGGAAGATTAAATTTTGTTGTGTTTTGTCTTTATATTATTTAATTTGACTGCTGCAAGCTTTTCAGTTTGTTCCAATTATGATGGTTTGTCCTGTAGTTGGGGCTTAAGGCCTGTTCAAACCAAGGACGTTAACTATAAAGATAATGATAAAGATATAGTTCTAAAAATCATTCTCAGTGTTAAAGAATAGCAGAGTCCACACCACAACTTTAACGATAAAGACAAAGAGAAACGATATCGTTGGAATCACTTTCAAAATATATATATTTTTTTTTCCAGCTGATGAATGATTAAAAAATTGACAATCAAAATCTGTCCTGCTGTAACGAGCTTGATAATTTAAAGTGGCAGACGAGTGTGCGCTTAGAATAAACAGACAATATCGTTTGCTGGTGTGGACACTAATATCGTTATCTTTAAAGTTATCTTTATAGTTTTCGTTCTTGGTGTGTACAGGGCTTTAAGCCTATAAATAGGCTTGCTACCTTAGTTTTATCAGTTCTGCTTATGGACTAGTTAAGTCTGAGCATTGTTGTAAAGTTGGGCCAATTGTTTTAGCCAAATTAGCACATTGTTTGTACAGTTTTTATTTATTTTTGTTTTGTCCTTCACTGTAAATATGCAAAACTTTCCAATAAAGCACCAATTTTTATACTCCAACTGTTTGGCCTTCCTACAATCTGTATGAGATTTAAAGAGTCAAATTGGAGCAGAACACGATCAGATCCAAGAGTTGTTAAAATACAGGAATGAGAAGATGGGGGACAATAAAAACCTGCAACTGTCAAACTGCTGGCAAGTTTTATACTTAAAATAAAAAGTTCAAACTGTAATTCAAGCCAGGGTTGCCAGAATAGTGTTTTTCCCTTCACCGAACATTATTTGTAACCCAATAATGACTAAGAAGCTTTGTGCTTGGTTACTTCTGATAAATCAAAACCTCATCTCTCAAATTATGTTCGTTTTATCCCAAATTCAATAAATGTCGTTTTGACTCTTTGAATGTGTGTGACAGACTGTTTTATGTGCCTTATGTGCAACTAAGTTGTTTACAAACATTTGAAAAATAATCAATATCAGCAAAGAAATGTAATATTGGTTCATCTCTACTTTATTGGTTACAATTAATTTAAGTTGTATGAAAAAAAAAGCAGCATGACGAATTCTCCACATAAAACAATAATATAATATAACAGTAATATTCAGGCTTGGCACAACAAGAATTTGAGTAAATAATTTTTCAAGTGGGATCTATTGCTTATAATCTATTGTTCTTAAGTGGAATTGGGGGGGGGGGGGGGGGGGGGGGGGGCTTCACCTTTAGAAAGACATTGTGGTTCCAACCTCTGTATATTCTCTCACATAATGCACACAAGCCACAAACCCTAACAAGACCTGGGGAAGAGCGAGAAATAATGTTTTTCATATTCTCCTTGTGTCAGCAGTCTGCTGTCAATGGAGCTACATTTTACTGACAATCAAGCCCTCAGATCTCTGTCTCTCTCCCTCCTGCCTCTTTTTGAGACTGACGTTAAATAAGTACATATTCAAGATCCCCGTTGGCCGCTAAAGGAGCCATTCCACCATCAAAACCTGTTGCCATCGCATTCATTTGGCTCAATGTCTGTCCCAACAGAATCTCTGATTAAAAATAAATCCTGGAAGCATTAGCACTGAAGCTGTGTTCGCCTCCACAAAGAAATGGCAGGGGACTGAACAAAAAGGCCACACAGAAAAGAATGTTCAAATGTGAATAACTGAATATGAAATAAAGACAGCGCTTTATATGGCTCCTTTTTTTTTTCTTTTTTTTTATGCTTGCATTATAAAGTCATTTGATGAAAATGTAAAAAAAAAAAAAATCTGATGTTTCTGCTATAAAATATGCATTTTTGCAGTTTATTTTTATTAACATATCACTGAGGTCAGACAAGGAATCACTTTAATATCTCAGCTTTTTCTCATGGGTGCCAGTGAGATTAAACAGATATGTTTTTCTCAAGTCTCTATTCCTCAGATTGTTCCCCTGAGAAAAAGACTTCAAGAATCCTACATAAATCTGCTCTAGAGTTTCAAAGGAGATCTCAACAAAGTCTCAAACTGTGCTCAGTTTTGCCAAGATCTCCAAGAGATCTCATTATAAACTCAAATATATTTCTCATCATATCCTCCCAAGGCAGAATGATCTGAGCTATGTTATTCAAATTGATTTTCTAGTTGTTCACTGTATATTTTATTTCTTATTTTATGAAGTCTTAAGCAACCTCTGAGCAATAAAATTGCACTCTGAGCTAGCTTTTCATTCTTTATTAAAGAGAGGTTCTACCTGAAAAATTTATATTATCCTTATCTTTATTGACTATGCAGTCTCACTAAAAATGGCTAATACAATCAGGTTCTATCAACATGTTATAAAAGACTCTGCATTCATAACATGCATATCATTAGTGTCATATGCAACAAAAGCTTCTAGCTGTTGGCAGCAGTTTGTAATGTGTCAGTAGCTGCAATAGGAACCTGCATGATTAATTTGTCACTTTCATAAACTAGAGCCATCATGACAGTCATGCAGTAGTCATGGATTTTTTTTTAAATACATCCATATTGTACATGCGCTATTCTGCTCTCTGTGTCACATTATCTTAATTTGAAAATTTTCTTCTAGCTTTATAACATAAAATGGACTTGGTTGTTCACTGAATAATAAGCTACACATATTCATGTTATGGTAAGTCTACTTGAAACAATGACTTTCAGTTGCTTTACTTCAAATTGCTGTCAGTGTGAATGCTCATTTACAGTATAGTTCGTCATTATTATTATTATTATTATTATTATTCATTTTGACTTAGTAAGTCTTGAGCACAATATATACATAATCATTTAAATAGCAAAATAGTCTAAATGTTACATTTATATCTGTCATGTTTTTGCAAGAGTGCAGAACTCAGTGACTCTTTCTAGACCAATAAAGCACCAAAAAACTCAGTTCTATACTGAAATCATGGACCACTTCAGTGATGAGGAACACTCTCTGCTCTCTTTCTGTATATTATTATTATTATTATTTTCCAGTTTAAGTAATTGTTTTATAACTCATGGTGATAACCAGCGTCTTGATAATCGCGTCTCCTAATGCATAAAAAGCTATAAACCAGATGAAAAATGTAGGCATATTCTATTAATCAAAATTAATAAACATTACAATATCAAAAGTAATAATCAACAATAAAGGTCATAATAATTTTCATAATATTGTAGCTCTGCCCTGTAATAAATTCCTGTTTTTTGTTGTTGTTGTTTTTATATCTATAATTTATATATTTACATTAATTTACATTATGCAACATTATACAAACATTGTGTTTATACATGTACATCACCTTCGAGCGGCATTAAACTGCCCATGTAAATAAACACGCCATGACAGATGCAGCTTCTATTCCACCTATACAGTTTAATATACATTTATACATTTTATTGATGTAGAATTTGTATTTGTTTTTTATTATTTATTTATTTATTTATTTATTTCTATTCTGGGTTGTATTCTTATTGATTAAAAGTGCAGATATATTTAATAAGGTAATCATAATAAAAGAAAAGCAAATAAAAATGCCCTGAACAAGAAAATTACCCTGATATGACAATAATCTTTTTTTTTTCGTCATACATTATCAAATTATCTCACCACAATATGCTGCATGTTTAATTTGTGTCAACCACAGTTTTGTTTTCTTCAGGTATATAACAAATATTTACCTTTATTCTAATTTTGTCCAATTAAATATTGAGAAGGCTCTCAGTTCATATATATATATATATATATATATATATATATTGTGACGCGTGTCCCGAGCACTCATCAGCGTCGCCCTGGCAACAGCACAGGCACACCTGTGCCTACTCATCACGGGCTGAGCGGCCACACCTGCGTGCCATCAGCCGCTGCCTATTTAAACCCCGCAAGCGGGCACAGAGGTGAGAGATGTCTCCACAAGAGCTGGCTAACTTTGTCAGTTTCCTCTGCCTCTAGACAGCAGCGTGTGACTGCCAGCACCACCGCCATGGGAGAGCACGGACCCACACTGCACTAGCAGCACCTCACAGACAAGACGCCGAGCACCGAAGGCCCAAACCACCTCACCGCACTGCCTTTTCAGTTAATAAAATCCACCCTTCGGGGAACTTACCCTCATCCTCGTGTCGTGTCCTACTTCACCCCGCCACACTGGTGGAGAATGCAGGCATAACAAGTGAAGTGGACACCGACGACCCCACCCCTCACCGCGGCTACGAGTGGACTGGTTTGGATTTCTTTGTTTTGATTTTTTTCCCCTCACGGTCTTTGCTTCACATTTCTTCTCTGGTTCCCCAGGTGGCGCTCCTCCCCCAATGATGGAAGAGCTGCTAAAACATCTCACCGAGGTGAGCATCCGCCAGCAGCAGATTATGGAGCACATGGCCTCTCGGCAGGGGGAAACCAAGCGAGAGTTGGCCGCGCTGCGCCTAGCCACAGCCCCGCGAACTCCGCTACCTGACCCCCGTGTCCAAGCAACCCAGCTGCTGCCCAGGATGACTGGCCATGACGATGTAACGATGTACCTCCAGATGTTCGAGACTGTAGCGTGGCCCAAGGAAGATTGGGCACGCATCATTGCACCCTTGCTCACGGGAGAGGCTCAGCGTGCCTACTTTGCGTGTCCCCCGGAGCTAAGCACCTCCTACGAGGACCTACGAAAGGAGATCCTGGGACGAATGGGGTTGTCGCCGATCAGCGCGGCCCAGTTGTTCAACAAGTGGACCTCTGACCCGCGGCAGCCAGCCTGGGCCCAAGCCGCTAGCCTCTCCCGTCTGGCTCAACACTGGTTGCTGGCCGGGGGTCCCACTGCACACCAGGTAGCGGAGCGCGTTGTGGTCGACCGCCTCCTACGTGCCCTTCCCCGCCCACTACGGCAGGCCGCCGGGATGCGGAACCCGGCCAACGTAGACGAGCCCGCCAGCCCGGCCGGGAACCGCCCATCCAGGAAGCCCTGCGACGTCCCGTGCTGCTCGCCTCTGACAGTCCCAGGGATGGTGAGTCACCCCGCCCTCATCTAAACCTCTATTATGACTTGTTCCAACAGGTGACCGGAGCCGGGGGATTCTCTAGGGAGCAGCATGAGGATGGTCGCCTTAAACACTGCTGGGCCCAGGTGAGGGTTGCCGAGGGGAAGGAACTTCAGCCGGCACACCCCACCCAACACCACATTTCATTATGGAAAATGGCCTGCTCTACTGTGTCGCCCAGCGGCGGGGGGAGGAGAAGACCCTGCTGGTGGTCCCGCGCACAAAGACGGAGGCGGTGATCGAGATCGCCCATGCCCATCCGATGGCAGGCCACCTAGGAGCCCAGAACACGATACAGCGCCTCCGTGATCGTTTCCACTGGCCGGGCCTTGAGGCTGAGGTCTGCCGGTTCTGCCAGGCCTGTCCAACGTGCCAGCGGACGTCGCCTCGGACCCCTCCCCCCAGCCCGCTGATACCGCTACCCATCATAAGAGGTGCCCTTCAAGCGGATTGGGATGGATCTGGTGGGGCTGCTGCCAAAGTCCGCCCGGGGGCACGAACACATCCTGGTCATCGTGGACTATGCCACCCGGTACCCTGAGGCTATCCCCCTTCGGAAGTCAACCACCAAGGCCATCGCCCAGGAGCTCTTCCTCCTCTTCAGTCGGGTTGGCATCCCGTCGCAGATACTGACTGACCAGGGTACCCCCTTCATGTCCCGGATGATGGCAGATGTATGCAAGTTCCTGAAGGTACAACAGCTCCGCACCACGGTGTACCACCCCCAGACCGACGGGCTTGTCGAGCGCTTCAACCAGACCCTGAAGCAGATGCTGCGCCGGGTGGCAGCCGAGGATAAACGGGACTGGGACCAAATGCTTCCTTACATGCTCTTCGGCATCCGGGAGATTCCTCAAGCCTCCACTGGCTTCACCCCCTTCGAGCTGCTCTTTGGCCGACAGCCCCGTGGATTGCTCGACGTAGCCCGAGAGGCCTGGGAACAACAACCGGCGGTACACCGAACCACCATCGAACATGTGCGTGAGATGAGGGAACGGATCGAGAGAGTGATGCCCATTGCCCGGGAACACCTAGTGAAGGCCCAACAGGCGCAGCAACGACAGTACAACCGGGCAGCCCAACCACGGGAGTTCCAGCGAGGAGACCACGTCCTGGTCCTGGTGCCCACGGCTGCCTACAAGTTCCTGGCTACTTGGCAAGGCCCATATACAGTCACGGAAAAGGTTGGACCAGTTACGTACCACGTGCAGCAGCCCGGTAGAAGAAGGGAGGATCAGCTCTACCACATTAATCTGCTGAAGCGCTGGGTCGGGACCGGGCCCCAGCTCTCCGCCTATACCAGCTCCACTCCCGTGGTTGTGGATATGGATGCCAAACTGTCCGCCGCCCAGAAGTCGGAGCTGCAGCATCTGGTCAGTCAGTTTCCGGATGAGTTCTCCCCCCAACCAGGGCGGACCCACGTACTGGAGCATGACATCCGCACACCACCAGGGACCATCGTCCGGCAGCGGCCCTACCGTGTCCCGGAGGCTCGGCGACACGCCATCGAGGAGGAGGTACAGGAGATGTTGAGGTTAGGGGTAATAGAACCATCGCGCAGCCCATGGTCCAGCCCCATCGTCATGGTCCCGAAGCCCGACGGCACCCTCCGCTTTTGTAATGACTTCCGCCGCCTGAACGAGGTCTCCGAGTTTGACGGTTACCCAATGCCCCTTGTAGACGAGCTGCTGGACCGATTGGGAAGGGCCCGGTTCATATCCACGCTCGAGCTAACCAAGGGCTACTGGCAGGTCCCCCTAACGGAGCAGGCGAAACCCAAGACGGCCGTCTCCACCCCAAACAGCCAATGGCAATACCGGGTCCTTCCCTTTGGCCTACACGGCGTTGGTCTCCTTTGCCCGGGCCATCCACTGTAGGGGGGCGTGGTCCGTGAGGAGGGTGAAGTGGCAGCCGAGGAGGTAATAGCGGAGCTCCAGGACTGCCCACTTTACGGCCAACACTTCCCTCTCTACGGTGGCATATCGTTGCTCTGCGGGGGTCAGCTTTCGACAGACTCTCCCGCCTGTGGTCAGCTTTCGCAGGTCTGTCAGGCTCCACTCCCCGCCCTCCCCCGATCTCCCCACTGCTCCAGAGGACTAGGATGACGCTTGGGGGGGGGAGTGTGACGCGTGTCCCGAGCACTCATCAGCGTCGCCCTGGCAACAGCACAGGCACACCTGTGCCTACTCATCACGGGCTGAGCGGCCACACCTGCGTGCCATCAGCCGCTGCCTATTTAACCCCGCAAGCGAGCACAGAGGTGAGAGATGTCTCCACAAGAGCCGGCTAACTTTGTCTTTTCCTCTGCCTCTAGACAGCAGCGTGTGACCACCAGCACCACCGCCACGGGAGAGCACGGACCCACACTGCACTAGCAGCACCTCACAGACAAGACGCCGAGCACCGAATGCCCAAACCACCTTACCTCATGTATATATTTAATCAGACTGTGAAAATACAAAATTAGAGTTTTAGAACAAACAAACAAAAACATTAAATTAAAAAGGGAAGCTTATGTCAAGGGAATTGCATTGTATGATACATAATCCATGCAGTGAGCTGGTATTGTCAAGTCATCATTGTTTATATAGCGCTTTAAACAAAAAAGATTGCGTCAAAGCAACTGAACAACAATAATTAGGAAAACAGTGTCAATAATGCAAAATGACAGTTAAAGGCAGTTCATCATTGAATTGTATAAATTTTTGCACATTTTCAAGTAATACATCATCTGAAGTGCTGGATTATGGACTGAGCCAAAAGAGGCCTGCAAAAGGAAGCTGACCATCAGGGCCACTGGTGTATACAACACAAGCTGACCACTACTCTGACACTACACTGCAATGACTCGGGATATTTTTTTTCTGATCTTTGTTCCCCTTTAATATACAGGGCAACAGGAGAAGAGACAGAAAACAAAAGGGGAGAGAGGAAAAAGACTGGGAAAGAACCTTCAGCTGTGACTTGAACTTGGGTTGCCCAAGGCTCTTTTTCATCTGAAGATGGAGATACTAAGTGATGATTCTCTTACACATTTCATTTACTATAGGCATCAATTTTAGATGTGTCTTTTAAAATTCCAAATAGGTCTATGATTAATGTGTTTGAGATGTTGTGGATTAATGAGGAACTAAATAAAGTAAAACAAAAACACTGATCATGAAATTCAGAGTTTAAGTCTTTAAGGATAATGTTCAGAGATACACTTAATTGCTGGCATGCAGTAATACGTTCATACAGAGCTATGCAACTTATGTGTATAAGACCGATCATTAGTGATTGAAAGTTGTCATGTTCCACATGTCTTTATCCAAAGCAAGCCTTTTAACAGGAACAGTAACCCTTTTTAGCTGAAAGGCACAATAATATTAGCTTATGACTCAATCCTTTAATAATTTTATTATGAATACTGTATTTAATATGGCTATATTTAGAAACCTTTAAATTCAAATTGAGACATTAATGTGCAGTTGCTGAGATCTCTTCTTACACTTAAAGGAAACAAATCTGAGAATGCTAGAGAATTTTCTCTGGAGAGAAATGTGAGTATAGCGTGAGACTTAAGCAAAAATCTCCATTTAATTATGTGTGCATGCAATGTCCCATAATGCCACAAGAGTGGATTTGAGAATGCCAGTGAAGAGATGCAACTGACACTTTAGGTCACATGACAATGACAACATGATGGATGTAGAACATTGGGATTTTATTTATATGACACCAGTGGCAAGGCAAGTTTTTAAAGTGAGTGGACCTTAGTTTCTATTAAAAAAAAAAAAAAAAAATCATTTTACAATACATGGGATAAAACTGGGGATTCAAATAAAGATGCTAAAATGGCATTTTCTAATAAAAGTAGCCTAACGTTATTGTTATCTATTAACTATGCATAAATTCTACCTTTTTATTAAAGTATCAGGGTGTCATGTCATCAAATATTTTTAATATGACTGACTTTGTATTTAACATGATTTTAATAAAAAACATTGTAAGTTAATTATAACACTTACATTTCCAGTTATTCAAACAGTGAATAAATTATATATTGTACAAAAAATGATACTCTACAGAACATTTACATTATGAAAGAACATTATCATAGACTTCAGTCTAGTACAAGTTTAAGCCCTCTTACTTACATTGCTCATACATCTGCACTTTGTTTTTTATGAGGAGCGCAAAAACAAAACTCTGGTGTTTAAGCAAAGACTAATCTTAACACCTCTGATTGGCCATTGCATTCATAAGCTCAACAGAATCATGTGTGATTGGTTGTGTATGCATGCAGAATTTTTTGTATTTTTTCCCACAAAAAACAATCTTGTCTCTCATTTGATTGGCTCAATCTGAGTGGGTCAGTGCCACCCTGGCCCTTATGTAGCCTCACCACTGTACTACACACATTCACATTAAATAGAACACGCTTTATTAACAGCCGCAATGTAATTACTTATTCGAAAGGCATAAAAAGCCTTAGAGCAGTACATGTTGGACTACTTTTCTACTTCTTTTACTTCTAACAAAAAGGGACTGACTTGATCTACACAACATGCTGTCTTCCCGCCCTCTTTTCATCCTTTACCGCTGTCTTTCACTCTTTGCAAAAGTCAGCGTAAGATTCATCATTCTAAAGTGTGGTTCCCAGAGGGAAGACTTTTTATATTTTTTCTTGCTACACATGGACATCTCCATTCACTGCATTTATCTTAAAAAGAGCAGAAATTAAATTCCAGGGAATGCCCATTAATAAATAATGAGGCCACTGTTTAAAACAGGTCGCAACAGAGGTTGTTTAATTTCAGCCTGCATGTACAGGTCCTTCTCAAAAATTTAGCATATTGTGAAAAAGTGCATTATTTTCCATAATGTAATGATAAAAATTAAACTTTCATATATTTTAGATTCATTGCACACCAACTGAAATATTTCAGGTCTTTTATTGTTTTAATACTATGATTTTGGCATACAGCTCATGAAAACCCAAAATTCCTATCTCAAAAAATTAGCATATTTCATCCGACCAATAAAAGAAAAGTGTTTTTAATACAAAAAAGTCAACCTTCAAATAATTATGTTCAGTTATGCACTCAATACTTGGTCAATACTTCAATGCGGCGTGGCATGGAGGCAATCAGCCTGTGGCACTGCTGAGGTGTTATGGAGGCCCAGGATGCTTCGATAGCGGCCTTAAGCTCATCCAGAGTGTTGGGGCTTGCGTCTCTCAACTTTCTCTTCACAATATCCCACAGATTCTCTATGGGGTTCAGGTCAGGAGAGTTGGCAGGCCAATTGAGCACAGTAATACCATGGTCAGTAAACCATTTACCACGTGGTTTTGGCACTGTGAGCAGGTGCCACGTCGTGCTGAAAAACGAAATCTTCATCTCCATAAAGCTTTTCAGCAGATGGAAGCATGAAGTGCTCCAAAATCTCCTGATAGCTAGCTGCATTGACCCTGCCCTTGATAAAACACAGTGGACCAACACCAGCAGCTGACATGGCACCCCAGACCATCACTGACTGTGGGTACTTGACACTGGACTTCAGGCATTTTGGCATTTCCTTCTCCCCAGTCTTCCTCCAGACTCTGGCACCTTGATTTCTGAATAACATGCGAAATTTGCTTTCATCCGAAAAAAGTACTTTGGACCACTGAGCAACAGTCCAGTGCTGCTTCTCTGTAGCCCAGGTCAGGCGCTTCTGCCGCTGTTTCTGGTTCAAAAGCACACGCCTGTGCACGGTGGCTCTGGATGTTTCTACTCCAGACTCAGTCAACTGCTTCCGCAGGTCCCCCAAGGTCTGGAATCGGTCCTACTCCACAATCTTCCTCAGGGTCCGATCACCTCTTCTCGTTGTGCAGCGTTTTTTGCCACACTTTTTCCTTCCCACAGACTTCCCACTGAGGTGCCTTGATACAGCACTCTGGGAACAGCCTATTCATTCAGAAATTTCTTTCTGTGTCTTACCCTCTCACTTGAGGGTGTCAATGACGGCCTTCTGGGTTAACCTCTTACCCATGATTGTGGTTTTGAGTAATAAACCAGGCTGGGAGTTTTTAAAAGCCTCAGGAATCTTTTGCAGGTGTTTAGAGTTAATTAGTTGATTCAGATGATTAGGTTAATAGCTCGTTTAGAGAACCTTTTCATGATATGCTAATTTTTTGAGATAGGAATTTTGGGTTTTCATGAGCTGTATGTCAAAATCATCAGTATTAAAACAATAAAAGACCTGAAATATTTCAGTTGACGTGCAATGAATCTAAAATATATGAAAGTTTAATTTTTATCATTACATTATGGAAAATAATGAACTTTTTCACAATATGCTAATTTTTTGAGAAGGACCTGTATATTTTAGACGAATAAGAGTTCAAACAAATGGCCTTGTTTGTGCCCTTGTCCTTTAATGTCCTATGTGCGTGTCTTCAGATGCTGGGTTTAAAATAAACATACCATCGAATCTCCAGTTTTTGTAGATGCCCTCCATGTCTTTATGACATTTCATGCCACATTTTTTCTATTCGTTATGCTATTGATTTTTTTCCTTTAGCACTGATTTTCTAGCTTTTTCTGTCTTTATTTTCTTATGATGTGAGAATATTCTTCTCAGATGAATAAGGCAGAAAACACAGATGCCCTGCCCTTTTATGAGGGCTTGTGCCTGCAGAAAAGAAACATCACAAATGAGATCTTACACATCTCAGTTGTGTCTTCTATAGACATCAGCGAGTTTAAATGAAGCTCCAACAGAGATGAAAGCAAAATAAAACAGACATTACTTCTTAGAGAAATATCATATTATTTTTTCCTTACTTAGGTTTCAGAATAGATTTCTGTTTATCTATCTCTATTTTCTGAGACAAAGCTAATACCTACAGTAAACAAAACTAAGAACTCATCTGAGTTATGAAAGATCAACCTCTATCCAAATATAATATTCTTTTCATTGTATTTTTACGATATGCAAAAAAGATCTACACAAAAAATATCTTATAAAAAAATCTTTTACACAAAAAAAAAATACCCCAAAATATCCCCCTCTTTTTTTACAAAACAAAAAAACTATTGCTTAAAATCAGTCATTATAAAGCAACATTTTTCACAACCAGCAGAAGTCTGGTTTATAATGCAGCTTCTTTTGGCTTGGAACATACTGTCCATTTTGACAAGAAGGGACTGTCTAGTAAAGTCAAATATCTGAAATCATATCTTATGACAACAGCATAAACAGAAAAATTACAATTCACGATAATAACCACATGTGGCCCTTTGGTAAGCTCAACTCTCTATGTTTCTCATTTAGACAAGCTTTACAGAACATACCATGGAAATGAATTGATATTATGAGAGAACTAAATGAAGCTTTTTCTTACATGTGCTAGAATGAATAATGATTTCAAAAATTGCCTGTGTTTTCTTTAAACACCACAATAACTTGATTTAAAACTCCAGAGACTGAACCGGAATTAAGGTAAGCACCTTCTACTGAAAAGTCAGAAGCTTTAATTAAAACCAATTACAATTGAACTGTTCCTGGCATTTCAACACATCTTTAGTTATACTTGTTTACTTACAATTACCATATGATGGAAATAAATGCTGCCTATATCCTCTCTGGGAAACATTTCAACTTCCTAAGCGATTAAGCCTCAACATTTGTAATATATGCAAAATTTAATATTGTAATTTCTTGTTAGTGTTTTGATAATTAAAACCCATGATGGCTAAGGCAACTATAAAGGTAAAGAACTGCCAGCTTAAATGTGAATGTATTTACAGTACCTCTATAACCATTAACTATATATGAATACATGCTGTCTACCATTATAGAAGACCAAAGGCAATTAGACATTTGGCTGCTGACTGTTTCTTTGCCAGGTGTCATTGCATCATTAGCTTTTGCACGAAATGCTTTAGAGCTGATTTTATGCATTTGCAGTCTGTTGTTGTCGTCTCTTAACTGTAGATTTGGGGGTGAGGCTTTCGAGAGGATGTCGCCTTTCGATTTGTGTGTTTGTCTGGTTATTCAGCAGGAGAAATCATTTGTATTCAATTCATCATTCTTTGTAAGATGGCAGTGTGTTTAAATCCAGGCTGAACATCTCAATCCCCTCGCCACATCTCCCTCCCTTTCTCACCCCGTCATCTCTCTCTCTCCTTTTCCAAACGTGCCCTGCATGAGAAGCGAGGCAGACGAGTCACAATTTCTCTGTGCCACTTTCATGCCCTTCTGGTTCATCATGACACTATTTTTCACCGTTCTTTTCAGATTTCTGCTTCTCTTTTCCACTGACGCTTGCATTTCAACCGCAACATTCTATCACCTTCCTCTCCGTTCATCTTCATTTCATTCTGTTTTCAATTGTTAGTTCTTGCAAACCACAAACCTGACTTCCTCTTACTCTTTAATCCCAACTCATTCCTTTAGCTGACACAATTCTGTAATAGTCTTGAATGCAAATACAAAAAAAAACAAAACAAAAAAAAAAAAAACAGTGATAATCTGTTTTCTGACTGCTGATGTCTAATACCATCAGTGACCTCAGCCACATCTCTCGGTCTGATTCTGATGGGCTGAATAGCTGGAATGGTTGGATGCCAACTGTAAGGTTTAAGGATGTAATGGTGTAATTTGCTTTCTTAATGGTTCGATTTGAAAGGCTGATGCAACTGCATTGATTTTAAAATATAATTTATGATTTACAGAGGTTTCATGTTATTTGTAACACAATCACTTAAATTTAAATTTAAAATAATAATAATAATGCAATGAAAAAAGCTACATTAATTACGACCTCTTGACAGATATAAGTAATTCAAACATTAGGAACTGTACTGCCTTTAAGGTATTTTTGTTTTAGCTCAGTTTCAGCTGCTGTTATAGATGAGAAAACGCATTGCAAACCAGCCACCTTGCATTGGAGCAGCCAACCGTGAGTCAGTGCAAACAATGTGCCAAAAAAAGTAAGCATTTAGTAAACCAAACTACCAATTACTAAACCTACACTGTTATAATAATAATAATAATAATAATAATAATAATAATAACACTATTTCTACTCTTTCTACTATTTCTTTGTACTCTACACCATTTAATTTTTTCTCAGTGTATATGATAATAAAACAATTTGTAAATAATTAATAATGATTTTGGTAAGTATTTTCTTACAGTAAAATATAATTTCATTCTACTTCAAAATTTCATGTCAATGTATTTTAATGTATGTATTTAAATACAATGTATTTACTTTATAGTTATTTGGCAAAATGACAAGAAATTGTGGAAATTATTTTTACAGAATTTTATGTAGGCCCTATGTATTTATAAGTACGAGTCATCACTTACTAAGTACTACTAGTAAATATTTTTAATAATTGTATTAGTCACATTGCTAATTAAAACCGTTACACTTTGTTTTGATAGTCCACTTTAGACATTCTACTTACTATAAGTAACTTTTGCAACTGCAATCAATAACTAATTAATACTGAGACAGTCTATCAATAATCTAATGACTAGTAGATATACTGCTGTATATAGTATTGCAAGTTTGGGTAGTTCTATGAAATAGAAACTGTATGGACATAAAGATGTGAAGCATTATTTCCAATTATTGCCGCTCCATGCAATGGGATTCATGGTACTGTGATTGAGAATTTTAATGCAATATAGTGCACTATAATGAAATTTGCCCATAATCATAGCCTCAGTAAGTAAAAATAATAATAATAATAATAATAATAATAATAATAATTCTATTTTTCAAGGTCCCTGTACATGCAATTCACTGCGGTTTCCAACTAAAATTTATGCTAGTTGCAGTAAAACACCAAAAACTTGTATTCCTTTTCACATTAAAATGTAATCCCATGGGCAGATTATTAGACCTACATTTGAGCAGGTATGTTACATGTATGTCCTACTTTTACCATAGGGCATAATTTGTAAACTAATACATTTTGATGTTTGCATCACATAACCAGCTCTATATGTATGGTTTTTTCTGTTGTAGTAAAGAGTCACAGCAATAAACTTGAGTCATGATAAAATAACTCAAAGATTTGTAGAAACCAACATGACAAAATGCTGCCAGATTTGCATTCACCTGTTTTTGCTCATAAAACCTTTATTGCACCACTCAATTTGAACCTAAAATTGTCTTGCAAAAATCGCAAGAACCAGCATAATATACATTTTCTAGTAATACATTTTGACGAAATATCTCCATAGGAATGTTTTTCCCAATAAGCCTTGACTGAGGTAGGCAGCCTACTAGGTTTTAAAAAATTATTTTATTTAGACATGCTAATTTGTCAATAATTGCTTATATAATATGGACGATAAGGATCTAAATCAACTGATAATTCTAGTGGCACCAAATAATTGGAAAACAGGACAACAAAGACTAACATACCATTTTAAGTTTGACTTGGACATCAGGTCTATCAATAGCAGGATCAGGGTAAGCTAGCCAGAGAGAGTGGGATAGAAGGAGATAACATAGAGAGATCTCTTACTTCTGACACCAAAGACAAGAAGGTGCTGTTTCAGCTCTGAGGTAGATCTGGCAGTGAAAGCTAATGGACTCCACATTGACTCACTTGATCTCTCTCCTGCTGTTTGACTGTTGATTGCCAGACTGTAAGTATGCTTCTTCTCGTTGGATTGGTGTTTGAAAATCAGTGAGATGCAACGCTGTACATCCTGAGTGGTTTTATTCAAGAGGAATGACAGCCCATGCAGAATGTTCAGGAAAGTTGGGATTCATAGGAAGGTTCCATCAGTAAAAAGATGTTTCAGGATGTGCTTGAAACATTTTAATAAACAATTAATTTTTTGTTAATAAAATGTCGCTCTGAATGGGAAAACTGTAAGATATTGCACCCACGTTCCTTGTGAATTCCAGCTAACCACTTCGGCTGCAAGCCAGTATTTCAAAACCACTTTCATGGCCTTTAAGCTTGCAAAATATCTGACTTCTCTTCCTCACTCAGAATGAAAAGCCACAAAACAGAGTTATTCGTAATTATGTGCCATTGTTAACTGTCATTGTTCAGTTCTGGTTTTAAAGAAAGAAGCGTCCTCAGATGTCCTCGCTAATTGAAGTGGAGTCCCTTCTGTTTTGCCGGACCAGTCAGGAAAAATGCTCATTTATCATTTTTTGTTTATTGAAAAGGCAATATTCAATAATCAAATACAAGCTAGTGCTACTAACAGTTTTCAGTGACGGCAGCTTCAAAAATACATCACATTGACAGTATAGACCATGTTTTCTGTGAAAGGAAATGGGTGAGCTGTTAAAGCATCTTGATAAGTAGTGAATGGATCTGAAGAAACTAGAGTAGTAAAACCTACAGTCTACCATACCTTAAAGGGATACTCCACCGTGTTTTCATATTAAACTATGTTATTCCCTTAACTAAGACGAGTTGATACATACCTCTTTCGTCTCAGTGCGTGCACTAAATCGCTCTGTCTTGCGGCGAAACTTTGTTAGCACTTAGCTTAGCCCAGTTCATTCAATAGGGGCCAAGCAGAGAAGCTACCAAACACCTCCATGTTTTCCATATTTAAATACAGTTACTCGAGTAGTGTAACTCGACCTAGGACGGTGACACAAAACAAAACGTTGCGCTTTTCTAAGCGTGTAAAATGGATAACTATATTGTATGGCAGAATACCATAGCAAGTGCTCTGGAGCACTTTGACTTGGCGCAGTAATATCTTCACTCGTGAAAAGTCCTCTCACTGGCCCCCGCTCCTCACGTGAAGATTTATATAGTTATCCATTGTACACGCTTAGAAAAGCGCAACGTTTTGTTTTGTGTCACCGTCCTAGGTCGAGTTACACTACTCAAGTAACTGTATTTAAATAGGGAAAAGGTGGAGGTGTTTGGTAGCTTCTCTGCTTGGCCCCTATTGAATGAACTGGGCTAAGCTAAGTGCTAACAAAGTTTCGCCGCAAGACAGAGCGATTTAGTGCACGCACTGAGACGAAAGAGGTATGTATCAACTCGTCTTAGTTAAGGGAATAACATAGTTTAATATGAAAACACGGTGGAGTATCCTTTAAATGTATTTCATTCATCAGTGTAAATCATTAACCAGTTAATGGTGCAGTGTGCAGTGTTGAAAGCTAGAGGCTGAAATAGGTACTGCAGTCCAAATTCTAAATATTGAAGAGAGTTGTTTCTGCCGCCCCCTCCTCCTCAGACTTTATGCCAGGCGGGTTGCCAGATTGAGGAAATGCAACAGGAATGAGCAAGGCAATGAGCTTTACACTGTAAGCTGATGAGTTGATTTATCCACATTTTAATACTACTGTGGTCACAGAGCTTAGTTGGATGCCAAGTGATCTCTGACCCAATTCATTTGTTGGCTTCCATGGCTGCAATACACTGATTTCGGCCAACTGGCAACCCAGGGTGTCTAAATACTGTTAGGTAAACTGGCAGTGGGTGGAATCACACAGACCAAAGCAAAAACAGACATTCCAACATTGAACACATAGTGTTCACATAGAGCACATAGTATGACATACGTGGAAATTGTTTCAAAGTAATCCTACACAACCCCCCCCCCCCCCATTGTATGTAGGCACTAGACAGTAGGGCAGCTCCCTATGTGTTGGGTCAAAGCTACTGTGTAGTGTATCTGTGTGTGTTTGTGTTGCATGCTGATATTGCATGCTGATATACCATGTATTCTGATTGGAGAGTGTGAATGAAAATTAAATTACTGCCTGTTTTAGAACTACTTGTGTTCACAAGTTTCAGCTTCATACACCCACAAACAAAAATAAAACATTTCATGAAACAGAGATACCAGTGTATGCAATACAGAAAGTAAAGTTTAATTAAATGGCATATAGAATATTATTTTGATGCCAGTCTTAATAACATTTTAAAGACTTGAATTTTGGCAGTGTAAAGAAGGATTGCTAGTGGATGTGTCACTAAGCCTTTTAGCGACAGAAGATTTCAAAATCTGTCAGTCAATCTTAATACTGACAGTCGCTCTCAATAGAGTTCAAAATCTGCCAATAAAACGTATCCATTCGGCCTGATGCCAGAATGCTGAATGGCTATAAAAATGCTAAATTTAATCTAATAAAATTGAATCCTCTGACCTCTATGTAAAATGCAAAAGGGTAAGAAAAGGCTTCTCAAACCACAGAAATGCAGAGATGCCACTATCTAGAGTGTTTCAGTCTTTCAAAGTCTTTCAAAATGGTTAAAATAACCCAAGGGGCATTTTTATTGCTCTGAGGTTTCTCATTCATAGCTCATAATACTTAATGGAGTTCTTGTTCATCTACCTAATTAAATCATTAATTTAAATTTGCTTTTGATAATAGATAGCATAACTTACAGTAGATGCATAGCATAGCTTTGATGTTTTGGTCATGAAAGAATGTTTTCAGTTCAGGCTAAAATATCTGTCTTTTTGTGTTTTGGCTAATCAGAGCAATCTGTGACCATTGTTTAGAAATCTTCTAAAACTGTAGAGACATGTGAGATTACTAGAGATTTTTTTTTTTTTTTTTTTTTTTTTTCAGGAGATATAAGCAAAAGCATTTAGCAAATGTGTTTAATATCACTGTTATCTAGTAGAAACAATTAAGATAATAATCATCTCATTATCTATTCTTTTTCTTTCTTTCTTTCTTTTTATTAGGAAAGTGCACCCTTCAACACAGTTTTGGGTTTAACACAGCAAATTGGGTTTAACTGAAATGTAAATGTGTGATTTGTATTGAATTTGTGCAGGTAACCTTGCTTCAGCAATATTTTCATGTATGCATTGAATGCATGAAAATATTGACTGCTATTTTAATGTGTCCATGTGTGAATGCATTGATCTTTCCAACAAAATTTATCTGTCACAAACTGCCCCATGTATAGTGTACTTATGACATAAAGCAAAAAAGGGGGCTAGCTTGGAATAGAAATGACCATATATTAGGGTGACCAAACGTGCCATTTTCCCAGGACACGTCCTGGCCAAGATTTCTATATTGCCTAAAATATCCAGGTTTTGGCTTTGGTTTCCTGTTTTCATACTTAATAAAGGTAATGATCATATTAGTGTTCGACTTGTAGCAGCACTGAGCATACCGATTGGTGTATGACATCAAAGTACTGTGAGAGTGATTCAAAAGCACAAGAAGCTGTCTGCTCTCTAGAGCTCTCACGGTACTTTGTCATACAACAATTGGTCTGAGCACCGCTAACAAAGCCAAAACGTGGATATTTTAGGCAATATAGAAATCCTGGCCAGGACGTGGCCTGGGAAAATGGCACGTTTGGTCACTCTACCATAAATGATCATCTACAACTATGTCAACTAGACACCATGTAAACCAGCTACCATCAGAAACTGGTGTAGCGCAGATGATTAAGTCACACAGAAAGTGTTGAAAAAATAAAAACACACACACACACACACACACACAATACAATGCAAATTGATTTATTTCATTTTATTATTATTATTTTTCTGTAAATTCATAAAAGAAAAAGAAGGGGGATTTTTTGTGGGGGGGGGGGGGTGAAAAGAATATGTTTTCATTTGATTTTCATTTATTTGAGTCATTGTATTTAATTGCATTATGTATTTGAGGGAAAAAAAATGTAGTTCTGGCCCTTTAAGCCTGGTCTCACCTTTAATGTGCTCCCTTGCTTTAAAAAAACAAACAAACAAACAAACAAAAAAATGGAAATTTATATCAATGTTCCATTAAGTAAAAGGGAAATTAAAAGTATTACTAAGAGGAATGTTACAAGAGAATGGCAAGGAGTGTGGAATTTTGACTAAGGGAAGACATTTATATAAAATCAAAAAGCAGGAAGATACTAAAATGAATGTAAGAAGAAGGAATAGGAAGGAAGATGGGATAATAGCTAGATTAAACCTGGGTCATTCAGGGCTGAATAGTTCATTGTTTTTAATTGGTGTACATGTTAATGGCTTATGTGAAGTCTGTTGTGAGAAAGAAACAATTAAGCATTCAATATATGAATGTATAAAGGATAGGAAGGAACTAATAACATATCTAAAGGGTAAATGTAAGAAGAATAAGGATGAGCGATATTTATATGAATTAAATAGTGATAGAACAGGATATGTGAATCTATTTTTTTTTTTTTTATAGCACAGGACTAGATAAAAGAATATAATATAAAAGTTGTTCTGTTTAAGTTTGGAACTTAAGAGGTTCAATGTGGAGGGCGGAGGAGCTGAACACGCAGCGCCAACCGATACCTGGACTCTGATGGCTTCAGAGTTGAGACAGAACAATGTCAACTAATATAATAATAGAAAATCCTGATTGCATAACAGCACAGTAGGTGGTGTTATGCTCAAAGATTGCAACTCGGCATAAAACCAAGAAGAAGAAGAACTTGCTCCCTTGCAGAGGAAGAGTTGAATCCTCCATTTTGTTAAAGGGTGACAGAACAGAGCTGACGCAGATTAGTGTGACTAAAGATCACCATTTGTCACAAAATATTCATAAAATCATTGATTGACATGGATTTGATGAGTGTTTAATGCTTTTGGTATGGTTTTATTGAAATTTGTCAAACGGTAATTTGATATCGATCAGTAAACAAGTTTCTACACAGTTATGGGATAAAATCTCTTTAATGTATATTTTAAGTAGAATCTTGAGTTCATACTATTGTATATATGGTTTAATATGGGTTTTGTCCAAATCTATATTCTGTGTCAACGTTTTATTTGAGTTTCATTTGATTTATATCGATAATTGTTTTGTGAGAATGTTATTTGAGTCTGATTTGAGTTAATTGCTTTGAGAAGGAAAATTCTGCAGATAGCTGTGTCTTAATTGTTACATCTCTTTGCAAACTAAATATGAAAATATTCCTGTTATTGTTTGGCCTAAAATACAGGTCAGGCTTTTTTTTTTTTTTGGTGGAACTGAAAGTTCTAAGCCCGGAACACACCAAGCCGATGAAAGCAGACTGCGGTGTCTGCTCACGTTGGCAGCGCTCAACACCCGACGGCCAAATAGCACATCCGTTCTGTGCCTGCGTAAGAAAAAATGTCTTTCCGTACCAGCAGGTGGCATCAGTCTGTATTTGTTACTCAAAGCGGGAAACTGGAAGAGCTACAGGGATACAAAACATAAGGTGCCTGAAAAAATAGCTCAGAATCTCGCTCACCACAGACGGATTCGTGTTATTTCAGAAATGTCTGACACGTTGCAAATGGCACTGGCGTTGTCAGCCCTTGGTCTTTTGCTTGTGAAAGAGGAAAGAAAGCAGATGCAAAAAACACGGAGAAAGTGCACTAAATGGGTGAAACCATGGATACTCCAGAGACAGGCTCAAGGGGCTTTCCCGAACCTGTGTCGAGAGCTCGAGTTAGCTGAAACCTCTGATTTAAAAAATTTTGCTCTGCTTTTTCCTATTCAGCTTCACATGTTAAAGTAACTTATCAGTCTAATCATACAGAGGAGAAACACACCAGAAAGATTACACCGTGACCAAGGTCGTGATTTTGAGTCACATACTATAAAGGGAACTGTGTGCCATCTCTGGTATCTAAAAGGGAGGAACCATGCTCTATCATCCACGTGGTAATCCTGTGAAAAGATTTAACAGGACATTTTGAACATGTAAGGTAGCATGAATAATGAACAATAATTTCACTGGCATGACTTAATTAAACCTCTTGCTCATGTATACAATTGTACGAAAAATTAAGTAACCCCTTACCAATTAATGTTCGGAAGGCAGACCCACCTCCCCATCGATCTAGCTTTTGGTCTTCCTACCACTAGCAAGCGACTGTCACACACCCACTATGTGTCAAAACTGAAAAAGCACCTTGAGGAGAGCTATCAAATTTGCTGCCAGCAATGCACTCAAGAATGTTGAAAGAAACAAGATAAGGTTTGACAAACATATTGTTAATTCTACCTTGGAAGCTGGCGATTGAGTTTAAGTGAGGCAGGTTCGCTTGCGGGAAAAACATAAGCTCGCTGATAAATGGGAGCCATCTGTTTACATTGTGGTATGTCGGGTTGGTGAGCTTCCAGTATATACAGTAAGACCTGAAGGAGAAGAAGGACCATTACGTACATTGCATCGGGATCTTCTGCTCCCATGTGGATTTCTCGCTGTACTAACCGAGAAGGTCTAGAACCCGTCAACAGGTTAGTGGTGGAGATCCTGACGGGGATGGTGCAGACAGTATTGCAAGGTCAATGGAAGATGAGGTTCCAGAATACTGAATACGATTTCCTACTAATGACAAATTTCATGAAAAGGCATCGGGTACACCTACCTTGGGTCTTACTGTGGAATGTGGTCCTCAGTTGCCTTCTGTAGCTCCAGGTGATGAGAAGTTACCTGCCGTGATGGATCCTGCAGGACAAGAGGCATGCTTGGAGTTCAAGTCACACAGATCAGGTTTTTGTTGCGGTGGAACTGAAAGTTCTAGAAATCAGTTGATTGGGAGACCCACAGATCTGGATACTTAATTGACTGTATAAGCTTCTCATCATGAAACTACGGTTTTCTGCCATACGAGGTGGGATCTCAGCGTATTTATTTATTATTATTATTATTCATCTTCTCGGTTGAACAATCATCTTCCACTGATTGTTGGAAAAGAAAACAAACAGATTTTTGACATTAAAGACATTAAAAAAAGGAACTATTTGATTTGACAAAATTTGTCTGTGGAAGAAAACTGAGAATTAATTGGATTGTATGGAAGCAGATTAGTCTCAAATATAATTCACGCAAAAAACACGATTCACACATGCGTAGACAATTTCACATGCATGAAACCTAATTCACGTACACACAAAAAAAATTCATGTGCGTGAAAAAAAATATATAATCACAAAAAGCAATTCACATGCGCAAAATAAAATTATATATTCATAAAATACATTTCACAAATGCAAAACACAATTTGTAGATATACAACTGCACAAAAACCTTTGAATGTTTAAAATGTACGAGTGTCTGAATGTACAAATCGTCATTTACTACGAATCCACTCGGATTTGTGTGTGTGTGTTTTTGAGACTTTCCTGGCAGAGCTCTCTTCCCACGTGGGTCTGTCGTACTCTTTAGCCAATCAGACGCGAGCTTACCATTCAACCAATCATATCATAAGCCACTGAGAGTGCATTCAAGGAGAGTAGTTTTGCACATGTTCAGATGAAGTCACAATAATGGCAGAAACTTCCTTTGTTTGAGTCTGCGCGTCAGAAACGGAAGTGCTAAAAATCGCTAAAAATGGGCTTCACTTGTCTCAATTGAGTTCCAATTGGGTCGGTGTGTCCATTTCTTTTACTGTCTATGGGATTACTGATGTAAAGGCTTAATTTCCGTTCTAATTAATCCATATTGCGCAAAAGGTGCGCAGAATCGTGCTCCTTGAATGCACTCTCAGTGGCTTATGATATGATTGGTTGAATGGTAAGCTCGCATCTGATTGGCTAAAGAGTACGACAGACCCACGTGGGAAGAGAGCTCTGCCAGGAAAGTCTCAAAAACACACACACACAAATCCGAGTGGATTGATAGTAAATGACGATTTGTACATTCAGACACTAGTACATTTTAAACAATCAAAGGTTTTTGTGCACAGTTGTATATCTACGAATTGTGTTTTGCATTTGTGAAATGTATTTTATGAATATATAATTTTATTTTGCGCATGTGAATTGCTTTTTGTGAATATATTTTTTTTTTTCACGCACGTGAATTTTTTTTGACTGTACGTGAATTAGGTTTCATGCATGTGAAATTGTCTACGCATGTGTGAATCGTGTTTTTTGTGTGAATTATATTTGAGACTAATCTGCTTCCATAGATTGGGTCTTTATAGACTCATCACGTTAGACTTATTACATTGTGATTTTTGTGAGTTAAAAATTTAATGTACGGGTAAGAATTACCAAAATGATCTTACATACCTATAGATACATTTAGTATGAGGTGCACTTGTAGGGTTTTAGAGCACCGTCGTCTGAAGATGGTCCTCAAGAGGATTTCAACGCCTTCATGGAGTGGACTCTGGCGAGAAATGTATCGCCATCCACAACCTGCCCTGTGGATGATCTTGCCAGATCCACTCCAGACCCAGTGCCCAGCGCACCATCTCCCGGCGGTGTGGAGCATCAGCCCGAGCCCACCGAAGATGGAGAGCCCATCACCGCCTCGATCAACAAACAAATGCGGAGGGTCGCCCTACCCATCAGACGGAATGGAGCTCCCCCCACTGCACTGCTGAGGGTGAGCTAATTATACATCTGGGTCTACTGGACTTAGAAGGAAACCTGATAGACTGAAAAACAGATCTGGAGGTCGACTTGCCCCTCTCCTCCCTCCTTTGTCCCCGCTGGTCCCGTCCAGCCCTGAGGGGGCTTCCATTTCCCAGTCCAGCCAGGAGTGGGCTCTGATCCCCGAGGGCAGCCCTGAGAGCCCGGAGGTTCACAAATGTACACCCACCCACCTGCTCCTGCCTCCTCCACCACTGCCATCTGGAAGCCCCTCTGCCCGCTCTCAGCCCACCATCAATACGGTGCGAGTACTGCGGGTCTGCATTCCTCCATCATCGACGTGCCTGGAACATCCCTTTCCTCCGCATCCAGCCTCCGAGGCCCGGACTCCGCCTTGGTCTGTAGACCCAGCGCCTCCACCTCGGCTTCTAGCTCCCTCACCTCCACCATCACCTGTCTATCCACCAGCTCCACTGGGCTCCCTCGACCCTCCAGCACTGCCTTGGTTGGGCGTCGACTCACCATCGCCTCAGGACTCCTCTCCTCCGGCTGAACCTCATTGCTCTGTCCCACCGGCTTCATTGGGCTCCTTCCTCCCGCCAGCTCCACCTTGGTCCTCAGTCGCTCCAGCTCTGCTGCGGATCTCCGATCTCTGCCTCAGTCGCCAGAGCCCTCGACTCCACCCTGGCCCCCCAGATCCTCGGCATCCCCCCGGCTTGTTGGCTCTCCGTGTCCACCTCGGCCACCATCGGCTGCTCCGCCACCATTGGTAGGACCCTGAAGTTGGCGGCCATCAGCTCCATCAGCTCCACCATGGGTCGCCATCATGGTTGTGGCCTGGGTCCTGCTTGGCTCCTCCTGCTCCAAGTTCTTCCTGTTTCCTCCTTGGCTCCTCCTGTTTCCTCCCCGGCTCCTCCCTCCATTGTCACCTCCCCGATCTCTGTCTTCTGGCCCCTTCTGGGTGTCTGTCCTCCTCCTGAGCCGCCTCCCAAGTTCCCACCCATGCCCTATGTTGTTCTACACGCCTTCCGGGAGGGAGGCCATATGTCAGGATCATGGACCAGTTTTGTTATGTTTTGCCCGTTTCTGTTCCTGTGTTCCCTTATTTGGTCATGTCCCTGTCTTCGTTTAGTTACTTAGTCATTCTGTGCACCTTTGTTTGGTAATTGTCCTGTGTTTATAAGGTCTCGTCTGTGCATTTCTCCTCTGTCATGTCTACTCGTTGTGAATGTCATCCTTGTGCTCTGTGTCTCCCTATTAGATCATTAAAAAGACTCTCGTTTTGTGAAATCTCCACGTCTCCTCTTTTCCTCGTTCAGGTGCTCCAGTGTATTGTGACACATTTGTACTCTGTGATACCAATAAAAAAAAAAATTCTTTTCTTTTTTCTCTTCTTTAACATTGGCCACTTCACATAGTAAATAACCAGCTGGTATACATTTGCCAAATACAGAATACCGAATACCAAATAACATACATAGTTGCACTTAGGGGTGGGCGCTATTCCGGTATGAAAATGACTAACCGGTAATATATAAGTTTAAAATATTTTGCCTGCATTTTTTTTTTGTATATCACAATATAATATCGATATCGCCTGGACAGTATAAAATATTGTGATATGAATTTTAGCTCATATCGCCCACCCCTTGTTGCACTTACGAAAAGTTAGGAAAAACAACAAAAATAATAACCCAATATTTTTATTGGGGCAAACAGGTGTTACACTGGGTTTAGCTGGACTTTCCAACATGGAAATGAAGCTTCAGTCCTTTTGAATCGAGAGCAGGGGCAATTTTAGAAAGTATCATTCTAACTTATACACAACTCTGTCTGCGATATCAAGACTTTGAATTTACAAGGAAGATAATTAATCATCTTAGGTTGAATTTCACATCTGTGAACTACTTATTTAAAGAAAATTAGGCCTATTTTAAAATCATTAACAATGTGATGCACTGTGATGTTACTGTTATAACCGTTAAGCAAATTTTCCACCAGAAATCTCATTAGGATTTTCTTTCTGTTTGAGATTGTTTTTAATCCTAATTGTTTTCACTGATAATTCTCATCAGACCTTATTACTATAGTAATAAAGAGGAATTTCAGTTCACTATTTTATCATGTTGCAAAACTTAAATTCCTCTTCTTTTTGACATGTGAAAAAACAAGAGTGAGAGGGAGAGACTTTATATCATGCATTTCTGAGAAAAAAAAAAATAAAGAGTCAGAATTATGAGATAAAAAGTCACTGTTACCATTTTTAATTTTATTCAGTGGCAGAACCAAGCTTCCATAAACTACACTTATAGCAATTACAGTATTTAAATCTCTTTGAATTTCATTCCATCTTTATTTAGCTTGGCTGCTACTTAAATTCAGATTCAGGAATGGGAGTTTTCTAAATTCTGTTCCGAATTTCACACAACCGGATCTATGCAAAACACACACACCACTGCTTTAATTCTCAATTCATCATTTAGTGAGACATGAGAAAATGAGGAGGAATGATGAAGACTGGGAGGGAGGGGAAATGGGTTGTGAACTCTGTGAATACATTGGAGGCTGGAATTACAGTCAGACGGAGGAATGTTTGAATTAACTGCACACAGATCTCATATACTGACAAGAATCAGCATAAAAACCTGAGCGAACCCAATTCCCAGTGTGTGTGTGTGTCTGTGTCTGTGTGTGTGTTTAAACCATAAAAAAAGTTAGAGCAGTAGAGTGGTAATAAACCTCCCGCTTTATCTCTACAGTAGATACAGCTCTTGGTGTGTGAAGGCAGAGCTGTTCTCAAAACAGGGTTTCTAATGAACAGTAAAATGTGAAGAGGGCATGTACGTAGTGTTTATTATGTTACTGTATTGTTAAAACAATCTCTCTTTCATAACCATATCCCATATGTCTCGAATCTCTGAATCATTTTCTGTCTGCTCATAGCAAAAGCTATGAGAAGCTATCAAAAGCTTCCCAGTCTAAAGAACAGAAATGCATTTAGAGACACAAACATTAACACAAAAACTCAAGAAATGTCACTTTTCAGCATGAAAACCACTGCTTTATTATAAAGAAATGAATCATGATTATTATTATTAAATTTATTTTATTTTATTTTATTTTAGTTCCCCAATTTTTAACAAAGAAAATGGAGTATATTTTAGGACCAATGAAATGGAGAATATATTTATATTATTTTCATGACAATTAATTTGCAAACAACATGAAATCAAAATCTACCCGATATGCTTTAATAAACTTTTCTGTTCTCTTATTGTTCTTAATCTGTGAATGATTCATCACTGCCTGTTATTCCAAGCAAGTACAATTTTGTCTAATGTCACAAATACCTCCTACACATTAAATGTCTGCTTCTTACAATTAGTAGTATTTTATTATACCAAATTTAATTTAGGATGATGTCTGCATGACGAGTTTCATTTTTGTATGCAGTAAAATTAGCTTAATTTGTTTTGTGAAATATATTTTAACTTACAGGGTGAATTCAGGTTAAAGTGGGCCTCTTTGTAATTAAGATACCCCAATGTTTTTATAACTTTCTTAACTTTATGTTCCATCTGTAAAATTTTCATTTGAATTCAGTTCATATAATGTATTATTTTGAAGATATATGCCAATAGCTTTTTTGAGATCTGCACTTCAGAAAAAAAAAAAAAATAAAAAAAAATATATATATATATATATATATATATATATATATATATATATATATATATATATATATATATACAGGTATATATTTTCAGGTAAAGTGGACCATCTCTGTAAGTAAGTAAATAAATAAATAAATATTATCAAATAAACATAATCAACAGCATATTTAAAAGGATAGTTAACCCAAAAATGCAAATGCTGTCATTAATTATTCAAGCCCGTAAGACCTTCGTTCATCTTCGGAACACAAAATTAAAGTATTTTTTATGAAGTCCGAGAGCTCTCTGATCCTCCATAGACAGTAAGGGTCCTACCATGGTCAAGGCACAGAAACGCAGTAAGGAAAAAAAAATCCATTTGACATCAGTGGTTCAACTGTAATGTTATAAAGCTATGATAATTCTATTTGTGTACAAAGAAAACAAAAATAACAACTTTATTCAACAATTCTTCTCCTCCACATCACCCTAGGCGCCATTATGGAGAGTACCACGATGCATACACATGCCTTGCTCTACTCATAAACAAGATGCAGTGCATGAGCATGTTCTGTGACAGCAGCAGCATGTGCATGCATCGTGATAATCTCCATAATGGTTCTAGGGTGACACAGAGGAGAAGAATTGTTGAATGCACATAAAAATTATTGTCATAGCTTCGTAAATTTACAGTTGAACCACTGATATCACATGGACTATTTTAACGATGTCCTTACTAAGTTTCCGAGCCTTAACCGTGGACCCTTGCTGTCCATGCAGGGTCAGAAAGCTCTCAGATTTCATCAAAAATATCTTAATTTGTGTTCCAAAGGTGAACAAATGTCTTATGGATTTGGAACGACAAAAAGGGTGAGTAATTAATGACATAATTTTGATTTTTGGATGAACTATATGTTTAACAAACCCTAAAAACATCTAGGCTATGTCATATTTATTTAGTGATCTAAACGAATATTAAGAAAATACAATGAATTTTACATCACAAAAATATGTGACTACCAAATGCAACCGGCTAAAAAAAGAATGAGAGGAACATTTAAAATGAAATATTTCAAAATTTTCTTCTGTTTTCTCTAAACACTTTAAGTGTAATTTAATTGTGACCATATTTTAAAGCTTTATAGTAATTATCAATTTATTTAATGAATGCGAGTAGAATTAGTGAAGGTTTAAGTTGGCCCACTTTATCTAGCACATTCAGCCAAAGTGGGCCAGCAATATTAAATTATTTTCTTTCTTTCTGTATTTCTATATGTGACACTGGACCACAAAACCAGTCTTAAAGGTACACTCCACTGTTTTTCCAACTCCCCTAGAGTTAAACATTTGAGTTTTACTGTTTTTGAATCCATTCAGTTGATCTCCTGGTAGCACTTTTAGCTTAGCTTAGCATACAGTCGTGGCCAAAAGTTTTGAGAATTACATAAATATTAGTTTTCAAAAAGTTTGCTGCTAAACTGCTTTTAGATCTTTGTTTCAGTTGTTTCTGTGATGTACTGAAATATAATTACAAGCACTTCATACGTTTCAAAGGGTTTTTTATAGACAATTACATGACATTTATGCAAAGAGTCAGTATTTGCAGTGTTGGTCCTTCTTTTTCAGGACCTCTGCAATTCGACTGGGCAGGCTCTCAATCAACTTCTGGGCCAAATCCTGACTGATAGCAACCCATTCTTTCATAATAACTTCTTGGAGTTTGTCAGAATTAGTGGGTTTTTGTTTGTCCACCCGCCTCTTGAGGATTGACCACAAGTTCTCAATGGGATTAAAATCTGGGGAGTTTCCAGGCCATGGACCCAAAATTTCAACATTCTGGTCCCCGAGCCACTTAGTTATCACTTTTGCCTTATGGCACGGTGCACATTGTGCTGGAAAATGCATTGTTCTTCACCAAACTGTTATTGGGTTGTTGGAAGAAGTTGCTGTTGGAGGGTGTTTTGGTACCATTCTTTATTCATGGCTGTGTTTTTGGGCAGAATTGTGAGTGAGCCCACTCCCTTGGATGAGAAGCAACCCCACACATGAATGGTGTCAGGATGCTTTACTGTTGGCATGACACAGGACTGATGGTAGCGCTCACCTTTTCTTCTCCGGACAAGCCTTTTTTTCCAGATGCCCCAAACAATCGGAAAGGGGCTTCATCTGAGAATATGACTTTGCCCCAGTCCTCAGCAGTCCATTCACTATACTTTCTGCAGAAGATCAATCTGTCCCTGATGGTTTTTTTTTTGAGAGAAGTGGCTTCTTTGCTGCCCTTCTTGACACCAGGCCATCTTCCAAAAGTCTTCGCCTCACTGTGCGTGCAGATGCGCTCACACCTGCCTGCAAGCTCTGCACTGGTGGCACTCCGATCCCGCAGCTGAATCCTCTTTAGGAGATGATCCTGGCGCTTGCTGGACTTTCTTGGATGCCCTGAAGCCTTCTTTACAAGAATTGAACCTCTTTCCTTGAAGTTCTTGATGAACCTATAAATTGTTGATTTAGGTGCAATCTTAGTAGCCACAATATCCTTGCCTGTGAAGCCATTTTTATGCACCGCAATGATGGCTGCACACATTCTTTGCAGGTCACCATGGTTAACAATGGAAGAACAATGATTTCAAGCATAACCCTCCTTTTAACATGTCAAGTCTGCCATTCTAACTCAATCAGCCTGACATAATGATCTCCAGCCTTGTGCTCGTCAACATTCTTACCTGAGTTAACAAGATGATTACTGAAATGATCTCAGCAGGTCCTTTAATGACAGCAATGAAATGCAGTGGAAAGGTTTTTTTGGGATAAAGTTAATTTTCATGGCAAAGAAGGACTATGCAATTCATCTGATCACTCTTCATAACATTCTGGAGTATATGCAAATTGCTATTATAAAAACTTAAGCAGCAACTTTTCCAATTTCCAATATTAATGTAATTCTCAAAACTTTTGGCCACGACTGTAGATCATTGAATCAGATTGGACCATTAGCAAGAAAAAATGAACAAGGAGTTTTGATATTTTCCCTATCACAAATTTGACTCTTCTGTAGTTACATCATGTACTAAAACCCACGGAAAATGAAAAGTTGCGATTTTCTAGGCCCATATGGCTAGGAACTATAATCTCAATCCAGCATAATAATCAAGGAACTTTGCTGCCGTACATGGGTGCAGCAGGCGCAATGATATTACGCAGCTGCCTATATATTGGCTTTTGTTTTCAGTGTGTGTTGTTGGTTCATTAATTCATGTCCTGTTTCTTTGTCAGCTATCCATTGTTCCAGATCTCATCCAGCCTGTTTTGGATTATTCTGCACTCACCTTGGACTTACCTGCACTGGGTTGGAGACTCTTCTCTATATCAAGAGCGTGCTGACTGATATCCGCTGAGGTTCATGATTGCGGTCATCTTCCAGATGTTCTTTCTGCTTGTTGTTTCTCAATAAACCTTATTGCACTCACACTTGAATCTCGAGGCTCTCATTGTGACACCTTGGGCCAAAGCGGGCCAGTGGGGGCTAGAGGAGTGGTTATGAACAAAGACAGAGTTTCTCCACGTCTGGAGAGTGTCAGCGCCGCGGATCATTTCATAAAGTTAACAGCTAACATCAGCATTAAAGACTTTTAAAATAATTTTAGCTCAAAACTCACTTTCAGACAGCAGCAAGTGTTTGAAATAACCTGATCAGATGTGGATTATGATCATCATACAAGGCAGAAATATTTATAAGCTATGCAAAAGACTATGCACGCTAGCCATTAACGTTACCATAGTAGGTAAACATGCTAAATTCGACCGCTTGAAGAAATCAGACGTTGATATTCAAAATCCAAATATTGAGAAAACCGCCTTTAAAGTTGTCCAATTTAATGCATATTACTAATCAAAAAATAAATAGATTTCTATATTTAGGGTAGGAAATTTACAAAATATCTTCATGGAACATGATCTTTACTTAATATCCTAATGACTTTTCAATAATTTTGACCTATACAATGTTTTGTTGCCTATTGCTACAAATATACCTGTGCTACTTATGACTGGTCAAATATTTCTGTATTTCTTTTTTTTCTTTCTGTATTCATTCATTCATTCATTCTGTGTGAATAATTCCATTAAAATATTCCAGGGAAAACATTTATTCATGCACACAGGCCCACACATAGGTAAAGCTGTGCCGTGCTGCTGAAGGCATGCAGTCTGGTATTAATTAGCCGTGGGAGTAAAGGAAAGTGCAATAGCCTGAAATGATTGGATGCCACACACATAAACACATACAGGGTGACGTGACTGGACTCTTAATGCAGAGAGGCATAATAGGCATTCAGAGAGAGATCTGAGGAGAACAGCACGAGGGAAGACACCACACCGCTGTTTAAAAAGCTCTGTTCAAGCACCTCCACTGCGACACGTGCCAAATGGCCAAATGAGATACAGACAGGAGGGAGGTGGGGTGGATTCATCATTTGTGAATCTTCTTTTTCCTCCTTTGCTCTTTATTCCTTTTGTTAATATCAGTGTCATTTTGAGCCTTTTACAATACGTTTATTTTGTTCTTTCTGAGTTCTGTCTGTCTCTCTTCTTCAGAGATGCTGGACGAGATGAGTTTTGGTGTGATTCATTTAGGGAATAGAGAACAAAAAAAAAAGCTCAAAAACAATATGAAAAGAAATTTAAAAATGAGAAGGTGTAAAATAATATATATATATTTTTTCATGATAACATTATTTCTGAATGAAAAACAAAATCAGAAAGAAAAATATGTGTTAGTTTTAATGGAAAGAAACCACCACAAATGAGATGTCTTTAAAGGTGAAGTGTGTAATTTTTTTGATGTGTATAATGTTTTCTTTCTCCCATATGCAGATGCAGCTAGAATTAAGCCATTCGTGGGTTGATACCCATGAAACATGTAAAAACTCTAGCTCTGTGGTTAAGACTGTGCTCAGATTTGCAGTTTGCAATTGAAAGTCAGAGCTCTCGATGCATGTAAGAATTTTCATGTATTAATTACATTTCATTTTCAATTTCTAAACAGCTTGCAGCAAAGATTAAAATATAAGCTCTGTATAAGCTATACTTTTAAATAAGCTATTATAATTTAACTTTATAATTTTGTAATTAAATTTGTAAGTGTTAATGTCCTCATCTGTCCTCAAGTGTTAATGTCATCATCTGTCAACATCATGACGGTGGATTGCAGAGGTCGTGCAAAACATCCACATCGCTATGATCAAATGCTTTCTTAACTGCTGCTATCTCACCACTGTCTTTTTGATGTGTGTATATTTATTATTGAGAAGAAAGTGCACAGCACATATTTACATATTCATCTTACATATTCAAAGTTGCTCTCAGTATCATGGACGGTGTCTTGATTTTCATTAACATTATAATCACTGCAAAGTATTTACAACTTCTTTTTACTTCTAAATAAAAAAGAATATATCGGGGAAGTGAATCACATTCAGTCTCTTGTATGTTACAGCCCCTTTAAGGTTAGAGTTTAAATAAGCAGTGGATGGAACCCTTTGCAAACACAACTAAATATAAATTGGTGCATTTTACACACACACACACACACACACACACACACACACACACATACACATACACATACACACACACATACACACATACACACACACACACACACACACACACACACACACACACACATAGTTTTTTACCATGTTTCAATGCCATTTCCAGCATTTCTTTCCTGGAACTTTCCAACATACTGTAAATAAACACTCTATCAGTTAATCAAACCCCCTCTAACACACACACACACACACACACAAAAGACCCCCACATACTCTCACCCCACTGCACATGCTGCTAGCTATCACTTCCCAGTGGAAATGATGAGGTGGCTAGAAATAAACAGGCAATTTAAGTGCTGGACACTTCAGTGATCCATCTTAACACACACACACACAATTTAAAGTGTGAGACTTGTGCCCCTCCCCCATTTGCTGCTGATGTCTGTCAAGGTGGGAAGCGAGCAAGGTCAGTGCATCAATGGAAAAGATATGAAAGAGAAATAAAAAGAGTGAACATGTTAAAGACAGTTGTAGTTACAGTTGATTTGCTCTGAATTACTGAACACAGTCTTGATTGGGAGGTTGACAAAAAGGCAACAAAATTCTAATCCATTTTCAAATTTACTGTAAATTCTCAAATGTATCATTTTTTTCACATATTCTTTAATAAACTGTGATCATATTCACCTTAAAATGTAAAATATTCTTAATGTTTATGTTTAAATATGTAAAAAGTATAAAAAAATAATAACATGACAAAAACATAATTAACAAAATTACTTTATAATATAATAGTATACTATAATAGTGTACTATAAACTATAAAAGTATATCAATGATACTAAAACAACACTGCTATAGAGAACTGTGAACATGCAAATGTGTTGTTAAATTGTTGAAATATTAACTTAAAATCTCAGGGAGTACTTTAAGTAAATATTTTAGGTCAACTGGATTCTGCTGCCAAAATCTTTGTGAAAATCCCTGATTTAAAACAATAAGCCATTGAGGCAGCAACGTCATAAAAATAGATCAAAATATATGTCTATATTAAAACGAAATAAAAAAAATAGAAATAAAATATTCTGAATATAGTAGGGTAACCAAGAAATAATAGCACATTTAAAAAACACAATACACAAAGGGTTTTTTTATTTTTTATAACATTGTTGCCGTTTATCATTATAAATAAACATAAAATGTTAGTTAACAAGCAAATTGCGATATTGCAAAAAAAAAAAAAAAATAAATAAACAAATAATTGATATGTAAATACATATACGTTAACTATATGAGAACAATATTATGACTTTAGAGTTATTCATGTTCTCTATTTTGCCCTAAGAGAGAATATTTTTTTGTTTTTGTTTGTTTGTTTTTTTTTCTGTTCTCTGTGTACTTGAAACCATAAAATCTATCTCAAGCTGAAAAATGAGACTGAATTGATTTGTTGAGAGATCTATATTTGTTTATGTACTGCATATTTGTTGGGAAATGTTTAAGGGGAAATGCCATATGGTAATCAAGAATCTAGCTTTAATTTAAATCCTAGTTTAATAAATAATTATTTTTACAAGGCTAGTTCAATCATTAAAACGTCTATATGTGATTTAAAACATTTTATTTTTCTTCCATCAAAAACACAAATAGATATTTAACAGAATTTTAGATTATTCACTAAATAATGTATCTTACAATTTTAATTATTGCTTGCTCATTTACACTACATATAAGTATCAAAAATATATTAATGCATTATTTACTCTTATAACCAAATTCTTGCATACATTGTGAGCATATCTCTTTCTTAAACTTAAAAGACCAGCCTGGACATTTTCACTAGTCACCTAGTTTCAAGGGAAAATAAAAATAATATAGATTTCAAATGCAGACAATGCCACTTTGGTATTCCTTTAAATACAAACTAAATATAATGGTGTGACAAATATCTTATTATGTACCTTATGATTTGGGGGCGTTTACACAACTCCATTTTCAACTAAAAAAAATTGAAAACTTTTTAGGGCTTTACATCACAATGGTGTTATAGGGGTCTGAAAATGCCAACTTGTTTCAGGTTCCATGTAAACTACACAAACATTATTTCACGAATTTGCACTAACATACAATATGATTGAGCAATTAGTAGCATATCCATCCATCCCTCCCAAGAATGGGATGAAATTAGATTAAGAGTGAGGTGTTGGGGTGGAGGCGGGATGCTGGAAAACTGTCGTGTGGAAGAGAGGTAAGTTCGCTGTATATGTATATGTATATATATATATATATATATATATATATATATATATATATATATATATATATATATATATATATACTCGTATTGTGCTTATAAAGGAGATTAGCTGACGAGCTCCAACTGGGCCAGACTGATTGATTATCTGATTGTGCTCCTCCCGAACCTTGTTAATAAAACATCATTTATGTAAACGGTGATGTTGCATATTTTTTTCGTTCATTTCTTTACAAAACGACATCGCCAACTACTGGCCTGGCATACATTATACTGAGATTGTTTTGACCATGTTGTTGTCTGTAAGCAAAACATTTAAAGAATGCTTTTTTGTTTTTAGTACAATCATTGTCATGTCAACATACCCTTAATCTTACTCCATGTTGTAGGTGTTCATTCTTTTGTATACCCACTGCCACATGACACAAAAATGCATTTGACAATATAAACTCCACATTCTATATAATATATTTAGGACATATTACCACTTATATCTACATATGCAACCCTATACACTTATAGACACTTATAGCATGATCAATACTCCAGATGCGTATGCAGAACTCAGCAGTCTAATAGCATGATAGACCTAATCAGTGTAGCGAGTGGAACTGTGTGTATGTGTGCTCTGAGAGCGCTTATAACCCTTTTCAATCTGTGACTGCTACTTAAAACGTGTAGACAATCTCAGACTGACAGTTTCCACTAGTGTAGAGTTCTCACTTCTCTCCCCAGTGAATGGGTGTGCGTGTGTGTCTGAGTGTGTTGAGTAATGACAGATCTAGAGGAGCAGACCTAATCAAGCCTTGCTTCACTTTGCTGCGCGCCACTTGACGAGTAGAAGTGAATGGTGCAGTAGTTGCTATGTGCAACTCGCTGTAGATTGCCAGACATAGGCTGCTAGCGTTAGCCTGGTGCTCAGACTCACAGCGTGAATATTAAATCACTGCAGGTGTGGTTGCTTTTGGAGTGGACCAGAAGCTGAGCTTAATAATAAACCGATTAATTTAAAAGAGGTGCTTGCTAGGCAGCAGCAATGTTACTATTTTTCATATTCAAGGTTAGGGAACAAACCCTTTACCCTAAGTATTACATTTTGGTGTGTTACTTATCCTGCTTTATTTGTATTACAATCACTTGATTTGTTGAGGAGACATGTGATATTTTTTTTTTCTCAAATGACAAATTAAAAAAAAAAAAGGCAAAAAAACTGAGAATTAAATTATCATGACAGCTTAAATAGCACAGATCAGAACATCTAAAGCTCCCTTTTCTAGTAAACAAACAGATCACCCTAGAAACAAGTAAATACTGTACACCCTAGCAACCACATGGCAATGCTCTGGCAAGAACTTTTTATTCAGATAGAAAGATTGTGACATCATCAGCCAAATGAAAATGCATAAAACCAGGGGCCTCTTTTAGCAACAGTGCGTAGAAAAGGTTCTATATTTTGTCCTTATATTTACACACATTATTACATATAAGTACAAGTTGGTAGATTACACACTTTGCGTGAAACTTTTTTTACACACTCATTACACACATCTGTGTATGCGCACTGTTGATAAATGAGGGCGCAGGTCTTACAGTATATAATTTAATTACACTGCAAGCATCATTTTCATATGGTTTCATAAGGGTTTTTTTTTTTTTTTTCTCTTCATATTTCCTAGTAAATGTCAAATGTAATTCCCACTGCAAAATGCCTTACACCAAACACTCTATAATTCTGGTCACGATTTGGCCGTCTGAGAAAAATGTTGTGAATCCTGAAAGATTACTCTGCTCCTAGGACAAAATCTGTATATTTTGACTTGAAGCTAGTTTGACACGCTCACCAACAACCAATTAATTACCATTGTGATCAAAATTTCTCTTAGATGAAAATCTGCCAGTTTCATCACATTTTCTTCTTCTTCTTCTTCTTCTTCTTCTTATATATATGTTTTTTTTATTATTATTATTATTATTTCTTTTCAGGACAAGTCATAATCAAACTTAATGCTTGAGATTTTGTTTTTGCAAGCCACCATTTCAATTCTTTGTGTGAATGCAGGTCACCATCACTGATTAAAAATTCTGGATTCCGGAGTCTTCTTGCATATGTCCGTATTTTTGTTTGTGAATATCTCGGCAAAATTGCGGACTGTGACTTAGTGTTGTCAAAACTTCGGTAACACTTGGTACTGAAATTAAAAAAAAATGTAAATTCCCTGCTAACATATGTCTGTGATTGGCTACAATGTTAATCATCGCTTCACACTTACACAGAAGCACGGGAGCATTTGAAAGCCACGTCTATCAGCTCTCTCAGGCTCCTGCTTTCAAACGCTCCCGTGTGCTTCTGTGTAATTGCTCGAAGAAGAGCGTGAATCGATGATCATTGTATCCAATCACAGTCATATCCGTTGAGCACGTGAATACAATGGCCTATCAGCAGAGTTTAAGAATCCGGTCAACAACACTCAAGAGCTAGCGGGAAATTTACATTTTTAAAATTCCAGTACCAAGTGGTACCATGCTGATACCAATTTTCCTATCCATTTATAGCACTCCTGGCAGCAATATGAAGAAAACTAATCAAAGCATAGAGGATAGAGAACTTTGACACTGCCCATGAATGAGAAGAGTTTTTTTGTTAAAACTGGAGGCTTTTTTGGCGTGTTTTCTTTCAAACCAAATTCCCTTGAATGGTGATCAGTGAGCGGGAACTTAAAAAGTCAGATTGCCACCTGAGAGGAGTGATTAAAATGCTTTAACCCTGATAATTCATCATAATGCACAGTATTTTACAGGCTTTCTGTCTATGTGTTTCTTATTGGCACTCATAGCATAAGGAACTATTTTCATTCCCAGAACTGGTCACATTTGATACACAAAATTGTATAAGATGTTCATAAATATATATCTTTAAATTTTGTTTTTTCTTACCTCAAGATATATTCAAGGTTTCAGAACTCAAGTGCAGTTTATTATTTAAATGAGAAAAAACAAAATCAAAAAAAAAAGAAAAAAAAAAAGACTAGGCTTGACTTTGAACCTTTATTTAAAATAACCTGTCAAAACAAGAGAACAATGCAAGAGACTCTGTATAGTTTCTGTAAGACACAAATAAGACATGAATGAAAACCATGAAACAAGAACAAAACCTAACCAAACATGATAGATACCCTTGCAATGTTCAAGGAATGTCTAAAGACTGTTTTCTCTGAATACTTGACTGAACCATGAAACTCCATAACAAATAATAATAATAATAATAAAATTAACTAAAAATATATTCTCTATACTTTCACTATTTTCTTTTTTTATCTGTTCAAGCCTGTATTCTAAGCAATTCTGAAGCTTACTTCTCATGTTATTTTAGAAATAATAACTTATTATATAAATGTCACGGGAAAAAGCATCTTCTACATTAATAAATATAAAGTTTAAATATCGTAATATGATTCAAGCTTCAAAACTTCCAAAATTTAAAATAATATCAATATCTTTCAAATTTTGCTTTTCAAGTAAGGTGATCTTTTTTTAAAGATGTCTTGGCATTGCATTGATACAAAAATGTTTTGATGAAACAATAAACAAATACTAAAATATCTAATTTAATGCACAAATAAATGTGAGCAATTTCCATTTGTATTCTATCTCAAAGTATCTCCACTAATGCAAAATGACACAATTAGAAATGCACGGTTCGTCATTTACATGTGCAAATACTACATAATTTGTGCTGTATGCATTTACGGATTACACAGTAAGCACACACAATAGTGTACAATTTACAATTTAATGCACGCATTGAGAAGACGTGTTCATCTGCATTTGGATCTTGAATGCAAATATGTGAACTGCAAATATGAAGTGGTGTGCGCATTTGTTTGCCGGTTTTTATGCCGATTTAATTACTGGTGAGAGTGTTCACCATATCCAACTGTTCAATATATATCTATATGCATGTTATGCAAATCTACATGAAGGTGTTGCTTCACCCTCAGCACTCCTATTTCTCACAGCCTAAAAGCTAGGCTGTTTATGCTGGTTAGTGCTAGTCTATCTGGGATGTGTTTTCCAAAAACATGGCTAGCTAACTATGTTTGTGAGTTCCATCATTACCAACACAGTTCAATGATTTGTTTCCCAAAACTGTAGTTCCAACAAACATTCAAAAACAGCATTGCACATTTATGTGGTTGGAACTACAGCTCTCGACATGTTGTCACAATCATAGTTTATTTTTAGTATGTCAAGAAGACTATGAGAGATCTTGCTCATAGGAACAATTTTATAGCTGAAACCATGGTTTTTGGTGATTCGGAAAATGCAAGTCATTTGCTACATGTTTTTGAGAATGAAAACCATATTAAAGAAATACAAAATTAATATTTGTGGCAACTGATGATATATGAGGTCTTATGAAGTGAAATTATCGGTCTGTACAAGAAACATTATTTACAACATCACCTAGCCTCAGGTAAATGTTACTATGGTTTCGGAAAACAGTTGTAACTAGTTGATTAGATCCTCCAGTGATTCACATGTGGTAGTTAATCAGCAAGTTAAGTCATTGTACAGAAAAATGTACCCCTGGTTGACTGGCATGGTGGAGCTGGTTGACCAAGGCAGTCTTCCTGATTAAGCTATAGTCACTGTAAGAAACACACCAGTAACCCCACCATTTGCATTTGATTTAATTTTACTTCTTTGCCTATTGGATCACGTCAGCAGGTCTTTCACACTCCTTTCAATAAGGTTCACACTCTTCTTGTCTCCTCTCATTTTCCACTCCACTAGGGATGGGAATTGTAAAGGCGGCATTTTTTGGATGATGCACCAAATCTCTGATAAAACTGTCCTATATTATATATATATATGCTAAACAAAAATATATGGTGACTTATAAATGAAGAGTTCAGATGCAAAAACCTCTAAGTCCCTTCTGAAATTTTCTTCTAAAATTTGCATTTTCTCCTACAGTATATTTATCTTCAGTTATTTCACTTTTATTGCATAGAAAAGTACCTATACATTGCCATTAGAGTAAATTACGGAACCTAAACATTGGAGCCTGATAAAAATCCTCATTTTAAATGAAAAATTCAGATGGCACTCATATTTTAATCATTGACCTACAACAAAATTATGTTCTTGTCTAGCTTTAATTGCTAGAAAAATACTGAAGTTCAGAGTGAATGTCGTAAAATAATTTGGTTGGTTGGTGTTTGGTTATCTGTCTTTTCTATCACTGACAGCAAAGCAAAACTCCATTGGCTAGATTGTATTTTTTTACTAAAGTACAAATAGTACAGATGCAGAGTAAACCACACCCCAATCAATCTTAACAAGGCAATGATGCAAACCATCAACTCCTAAAGATTCCTGTCTGACATGGACCCTAAACTCAGAATGAATCCTGAAGGCAGCATATCAATACCTCAGGTTTCTATAGTCTTCCAGGAAATATGGTAAAGGGCTACACTGAAAAAAGTAAAACCACCATGTCATTTATGTAAAATTGGTCTAACTGATGAAAAAAAAAAAAAAAATTCATGGTTTCTGGTTTAAATGCCAGAGGGGAAGAATTATTTTTTAACTTGACACCAGAATATTGATGTGTACATACTGGCAAGTGTTACTAATTTCAGGATTTATTGTGAGGTTTATTTTTTTTTCCTTTCTTTCTTTCTTTCTTTTTCTTTTTTTCTTTCTTTCTTTCTTTCTTTCTTTCTTTCTTTCTTTCTTTCTTTCTTTCTTTCTTTCTTCCCTTTTTCAATCCAACAGAAAATGTATTTTTGTAATGCATTTTTAAAAAGACATCATAATAAAGTAAGAAGTAAAATAAATTAAACATTGACCATCGTGATTATCTTGTATATTCTAGCTAATTTAGCTTTTGGTTATTGTGAAATTAAGTTTTAAAAAGCATACATATATACTTTAAGAAATAATTCATACAATTCTTTGATTGAAGTATAGTAATGGTTTTTATAATAATAAAGAATCACTTTACTTTGTATAAATATTTTTGTGTTTTGGAATATTAAATCAAATCAAATCAAAATCGGCTGCAATAAATTAGAATATTAAGTCAGTCCAATTAATTTTTTTGTTCTTCTTCTTCTTCTTCTTCTTTTTATTTTTTTGTGTAGTACAGAAATGAACTACATCATTCAGAGCCCAAAACTTAACACTGGAAGTGGCTGGTCAAGTGAGAAAATTCACTCCTTTTTTCACTGACCTTAAACTGTATTTTGAATTATTTCCTTAAAAATATATATTTGCTATGTCAATGCTAGTATTAAGCTGATTTCACTTGCTAAATTTGAAAGATGTCTCTGGTCAAAGAGCACAAACTGTCCATTAAACAACAATTTGAAATTAAAAGATTATGTGTGTTTTCCATGGAATATCGTTCTTAAATAGTGATTTTCCTAATTTATTGTTTTGCATTAAAAAAGTTACCAGCCAACATTTTATTTATTCACCAAAGCCATTTTCAACTTGTAATTCATGTTTGGCAAGTGTTGATTTGTACCCTGGCAGCATTATAAAAAAGCATCCTGTTTTTGTGTTTTAGCAATGCAGGAAGAGCAGAAGATGGAGATGACTGTTCCGGTTCTGCCTAACGGTTCCGGTTCCGATTCCGGTTCCTTTAAAATCACTAAACAACTATTTAAAAAATAGCGGTAAGGAAAAATGCAATATACTCAACTACTCAATGCTAAATACTGTTTATTACTTACTGTCAACTTAATTTAAAGGTTGGCAATGTCAAAATTCAACATATATATTTGTATGAGCCATATTCATTTTGTATTATTTTATGTAATTTTGTCCTGTGCCACTAGGGGGCTGTAAGTGTTTGTGGCCTAGCTGATCTCAGGTCAGCCCGGGTAGGTAATTTAACTCAGAGGAAACCCAGACACAGGTGTTGCTGATTGGGGGAAGCAAACAGTTTTCGACTGTGCTTTTGTGTCTTACCTTAGGTGGTGAGGAATACGGTTTGTTGTTTTGGTTACATGTATTATGAGTTAAGATATTGCCGCTGTATGATATATGGAGGAAAATAAATTTGCTAGATAATAGTAACATTACTGAACTCTCCATTTGTATTATGTGAGGACGCAAGGGCACAAGTCTAAACTTAATCCGTTGTATTAGCAACCAGTACTAGACTTCGTGTAGGACTTAGTCAGTAAATTTAGGTCGAAAACTGCTTCAACTTGGATAATCGTTCATCGTGAGGACCTGTTATATTGTGGATCTAACGGTGTTCGTTTGGAAACCACGGATGTGAGGTGCGCAAATGTTTGGAGTTGCCAATTGTTGAAAGGAGCTGCACTGGAGCGAGCAAAAGGGTCACCGGAATACCAGCATCATCACATCGGGACATCATTCATCAAAGCCGGCCAACGCTCTATTGGGGTACGTGGTGATCAGCGCTGATATTATGAATGGCCATGGTAATTTGTGTGCACACATTTGCGTAAAACCAATGTATTGGTAGCAAACTCGCAACCGTCTAAAAATAACTGCGTGTCTAGACGAGTTGTTGCGCAACACAAAACTATTTTGCGGGTTTATTGAATAAGCCAATTCACTTTGCGTGGTCATTATGGCCGAAAAGGAAAAAGGCCAACTTGGACTTGAGACTGAACTTTGTGTGGGTGTAGGGGTAAAATCTGTAACTGAAAAACATGTGGTTAAAATAACAGCTAAAGCTTTGTTGGAAAAAATAAGCGCTTTAGAAAAGGAAAGAAAGTCTAAATTTAGTAAACTGTCAAACGCAAAAACATCTGTTGCTAGATTGATGGGTGATAAAGAGCATGTAAGTGAGGTTGAAAATGAATTTAACATGTTCAATAAGTTGTGTGACGAGATACAGCATGTCCATAAATCTTTATTTGGTTTATTGCTTACTGATGAAGGAAACAAACATGAAATATGGTACCAAGCTAAAATGTTGAGTTTCAATTACTTTTTTGTGGGTACAAATCAATGGTTGTATGACACTAAAGCTTGTTTAGTTACCAAAGTGGATGATGATCATGATGATTTGCTGGGTCAAATTGAAACTCAAACTGTTGATGTCAATGCTGAAAATGGAAATGAGGTTAATGCCAGCAATGGAAGAAGAGCTGCTGGTGGAGAGGATGATCAGATTCAACCTCAAGACAGCATTTCAAATGTGCAGTTAAGGCACCATGGCTCAAGTAGCTAATCCTCCAGTAGCAGATCCTCCACTTCTTCAGCCAGACGCATGGCGAAGGCGGCACAGGCCGCGCTCTTGGCTCGAGCTGCTGCCTTAAAGGATAAGTATGCATTGGAGGAGCAGGAACTCATCTTGAGGAGAAAAAAGGAGCAGCTTGAGCTGGACATTGAGATAGCTGCCACTAATGCTAAGCTAGAAGTGCTACAGGTTGGTAGCAACGTCCATTCAAGGCAATCTGATGAAATGGCTTCCTATACTGGAGAAGGGGCTTGATCTGAGCTCCCGCCCACCTCTCTCAATCCACAGGCCTCAATATTTGTTCCTCTGTCCTCACAGAGACATGCATCTCTACCACTACAAAGAAATGCTTCACCATTAGCCACGCCAACTATCTTGCCAAAGCCAACTGTCATTCAAGGCTCTCAACCCCTCAGTTACAATCAAAGACAACCTTCAGTCAAAGCTTTCAACCCCTGCAAGACCAACATCAGACAACAGGTCTCTACAATTTGCTGCAACAACAGAATGACATAACCGCTCTTCTTGTTAAAATGCAAACGTTACAATTGCTGCCGAGAAATTCCAATTTATGATGGAGATCCTCTAAAGTTCAACACATTTATAAAGGCGTTTGGACATTGCGTGGAAGCAAACACCAGCTGTAAAGGAGACTGTTTGTACTACCTTGAGCAATTTACTAGGGGGCAGCCAAGGGATATTGTGCGCAGCTGCCTTCATATGACTGCAGATAAAGGATTTGCTGTTGCTAAAAAATTGCTCAAGGAGCACTTTGGAAATGAGTTTAAGATAACAGAGGCCTACATGGAGAAGGTCACCGGATGGCCAAGTATCAAAGCTGAGGACCCCAAAGCACTCAAAGCTTATGGACTTTTCCTCCGTGAGTGTTCCAACGCTATGGATGATCTTCAGTACTTGGAGGAACTTAACATGCCAGCAAACATAAAGATTCTGAGTCAGAACCTTCCGTATAAACTCAGAGACAAGTGGAGAGCAAAGGCATGTGAGATACTGGAAAAAACTGGTTGAAGAGCATGATTTTCAGACATTGTGGAGTACATTGAGCGCCAGGTCAGAATCACTTCAGATCCAGTCTTTGGTGACATACAGGACACTTCACCTGTTATCAAAGGAGCTACAAAAGCAAGCAAGTCTCAGGTGAAACCTCAGCTGGGAAGAAACAGCTTTGCAACACAGGTGGTTATTTAGGATGGATACAGCAAACCAGATGGTAACAAAAAGGAAAAGGCTCAGAACAAAGTGAAATCCTTTACCAAGACTGATTCTATTTCCTGTCTGTATTGTGCTGCTGGTAATCATGTTTTGGAACAATGTTTTAAACTGGGAAGAAAGACACACAGAGAGAAACTGGACTATCTAAAGGAGAAAGGTTTATGTTTTAGTTGTTTGTGCATAGGACACTTGAGTAAGAATTGTGACAGGCGCATTATTTGCAACAAGTGTAACCGAACCCACCCCAGTGTTTTGCACATAGGAGAGAAGGAAAGGGTTATTCAAAAGGTTCAGAAGGATGGTGAGCAGAAAGTTACTGAGCAGTCAAATACTTCTGACAGCTGTACAGCGTCCTCTGCTTGTTGTCTTACAGGGGCTGGCCACTGCAATGGAATTCTTCCCATTTTGCCAGTTAAGGTAAAGTGCTTAAAGGGAAATAAGGTTATTGAAACCTATGCTTTTCTGGAACCAGGGAGTACAGGAACTTTCTGCACCAGGAAGCTCATTGACAAGTTGAACATGGAAGGACGCAAATGCAAGATTCATATCCGCACCTTGGGCCATAATAACGCAGTAGAAAGCTCCGTTGTTGATGGTTTGGAAATTTCTGGATTTTTTGGTGAGTGTTTCTATCCACTTTCCAAAGTGTGTACCCAGAAAGAGATGCCTGTCTCTACAGCCAACATAATCAGTGAAAGGGAGCTGAGAAAATTACCTTATTTAGAGGATGTAAAAATTACCCATATAAATGCTGATGTTGACCTTTTAATTGGCACACATGCTTCCAAGTTGATGGAGCCTTGGGAGGTGATTAACAGTTGTGAAGATGAAGGACCCTACGCGATCGGAACCCTACTGGGATGGGTAATAAATGGTCCGTTACGGGAAAGTAACGATTGTGGAAGTGACCACCCTTCAGCTTGTGCCAACAGAATTGCCATTGACAGAATTGAAGGACTGTTAACCATCCAGTACAACTATGATTTCAATGAGCAAGCTTCTGCAGAACAGGAAGAAACGTCAAGGGAAGAAAAGAAGTTTGTGGAGATAATGTAAAGTTCTGCTCAGCTTCAAAACGGACACTACACGTTTCAAATGCCTTTCAAAGGGAAAGATGTTTTGATGCCGAACAACCTTGGTGTTGCCATGCAACGTGTTCGTGGTCTAAGGAGACTTCAGAAAGACGCAGGCTTTCATGAAGAGTACAACAACTTTCTTGCTGATGTCATTAGCAATGGCTATGCCGAAGAAGTGCCGAAGCATCAGTTGGAAATGCCAACAGGTACGGTGTGGTATATCCCACACCATGCCGTGTACCATCCACGGAAAGGAAAGCTACGAGTGGTGTTTGACTGTGGAGCAGAGTACAAAGGGATCTCGCTCAACAGTCAGCTCTTGCAAGGACCGAACCTCACCAGCTCGTTGGTTGGAGTTCTTATGAGGTTTAGACCGGAACAGGTGGCCATAATGGCGGACATAAAGGCTATGTTCCACCAGGTTAAGGTGGCAAAGAAACACAGGGACTACTTAAGATTCTTATGGTGGCCTCAAGGTAACCTGGAGCAAGGTCTTGTAGAGCATCGCATGACTGTCCATTTATTTGGAGCGGTTTCGTCACCCAGTGTCGCCTGCCTTGCTCTTAGAAAAACTGCTGAAGACAATCAGGCCAACTTTCCAACAGAAGTGATTGAAACGGTCAACCGAAACTTCTATATGCATGACCTACTGAAGAGTCTACTCTCTGAAAAAGATGCAGTCACCATGGTTAAGAACCTTATAACCATTTGCGGCAGAGGAGGGTTTACCCTCACTCAATGGATTAGTAATAGTCGAGAAGTGCTGCAAAGCTTCCCAGAGGATCTCAAGTCCAAGAACCTGTATGAGCTTGATCTGGACAGGGATAAGCTGCCGTTGGACAGAGCTTTGGGTTTGCAGTGGTGTATCGAGACGGATACTTTCAAATTCAAGCTGAAAGTCAAGGAGAAGCCAGCAACCAAACGAAGCATGCTATCCATTATCAGTTCCGTCTACGATCCATTGGGGTTCCTCGCACCTGTAGTACTCCCTGCCAAGCTGTTGTTGCAGGGGTTATGCAGGACGGAGTGTGATTGGGATGATCCAATACCTCCAGCTTTCCAGCAGAAGTGGAACAAATCTTGACAGATCTTGAGAAGGTGGCATATTTTAAAATCCACAGATGTGTGAAGCCTGCAGGATTTGGGAGGACTATCAGTGCCCAATTGCATCACTTCGCCGACGCGAGCGAGAACGGCTATGGTACAGCTACTTACCTGAGGATGCAGAACATTGATGAAAGGGTTCATGTTACTTTCTTATTTGGCAAAGCCCGAGTGGCCCCCCTGAGCACGGTCACCATTCCCCGTTTAGAGCTCACCGCTGCCGTTGTTGCAGTACGACTGGACAAGATGCTTCAATCGGAGCTCCAGTTTCCACTAAAGAAGACTTGCTTTTGGACTGACAGCACATCAGTTCTTAAGTATTTAAAAAATGAAGACCGAAGATTTCAAACCTTTGTAACAAACAGGGTAACCACCATCAGGGACAACTCGGAAATTGAGCAGTGGAGATACGTTCCCACATCCCTGAACCCTGCTGACGATGCTTCACGTTGATTGAAGGCAGAAGATCTTGTAAAGCAAAGATGGATAGAAGGCCCGGAATTCCTACGGGAACCTGAAGAAACATGGCCAACATTTCCTGTGGATACAAGTGTCACTGCCGACGATCCAGAAGTAAAGAGAAGTCTGACGGTCAATGCGATACTTGTTGACACCAACGCCACATCGCAACTGATGACCCATTTCTTTGATTGGCAAAGATTAAAAGTTGCAGTTGTGTGGCTCATTAAGCTGAAAGGAACTCTGCTCAAACTGAAAGAAAAAAGAAAAGAGTTGGAGCGAGCAAACACCAGTGCTATTGGAGCAGCAAGGTTGGATGTGCAAAAGGAGATGCAAGCTTTCTCAACATCACTTGGTGATGGTGATGCTGGAAGATCTCTTGGAGGCTGAGACCTCCATAATCGATTTTTGCCAGCAAGAGAGATTCCCTACTGAATTTGCTGCACTAACCTCTGGCAAGCCACAATTGCAGAGAAGTAGCAGCATCCTCAAATTGGATCCGGTTCTAGAAGGAGGACTTTTACGAGTTGGGGGACGGCTGAAAAAGGCAGCAATCCCTGAGGACATTAAACATCCCCTCATCTTGTCAAAGGATCAACATATCTCTGATCTTATCCTCCGTCATGTCCATTTACAGCTTGGACATGGAGGTAGAAATCATGTGCTTTCCACTACAAGGAGAAAATACTGGATCACAAGTGGACCTACTGCACTAAGATCATATCAAGATGCCTTATTTGTAAGCTCCATGGTGGAAAAACTGGTGAGCAAAAAATGGCAGACTTGCCAGAAGAGAGAGTGGTTCCTGATCTACCGCCGTTCACTAACGTTGGTGTAGATTACTTTGGGCCAGTTGATGAGAAAAGAGGGCGTAGCATCGTGAAAAGATATGGAGTAGTATTTACTTGCATGGCAAGCAGGGCCGTGCACCTGGAATTGGCCTATTCTCTTGACACAGACTCGTGCATCAACGCTTTTCGAAGGTTCATCTGTCGAAGAGGACAAGTCTCGCACTTGAGATCTGACAATGGCACCAACTTTGCGGGTGCAGAAAGGGAGCTGCGAAAAGCCTTAGCCTCTTTGAATCATGACTGCATTGAAAGAGCCTTGTCCAAGAAGGGAATCAAGTGGAGCTTTAACCCTCCAGCTGGGTCACATCATGGTGGCGCATGGGAGCACATCATACGGATGATCAGGAAGATCTTGTGCTCTGTGCTCCGTCAGCAAACCTTGGATGACGAAGGGTTCCATACCGTGCTCTGTGAGGCTGAAGCTATGCTTAACGATCGCCCCATCACAGGACTGTCAGAGGATCCCAATGATCTTGAGGCGTTGACGCCAAACCAAACCTCTAATCCCCAAAGGAAAACCAGTACCCCCAAAAACACACCACTACAAAAGGAACGTCAAAAAAAGAACAAGGAGAAGAGGAACGACTGTGCTTTTGTGTCTTGCCTTAGGTGGTGAGGAATATGGTTTGTTGTTTTGGTTACATGTATTATGAGTTAAGATATTGCCGCTGTATGATATATGGAGGAAAATAAATTTGCTAGATAATAGTAACATTACTGAACTCTCCGTTTGAATTATGTGAGGACGCAAGGGCACAAGTCTAAACTTAATCCGTTGTATTAGCAACCAGTACTAGACTTCGTGTAGGACTTAGTCAGTACAATATTACAGTATACAAATTATCCGGTTCTGATTCCATTTAAATGAACTATTATGTTTTTTTTTACTATTTTAACTTCATTGAATGTAGTGTTGCTGGAAGGTAGTAAGTAATGTTGAGTAATGCTAGTCCATCAATCAGCATGTGCTTCAAAGTTGATGTTTTTTACACTATCAATAACATTTTGCTTTTCAAGCAGGAATAAGTTGGTTGGCCAAATAGTCCCTTGAGGGCTAAGACACTTGTTAGTTTCCCTAAATAAATGAAATATAAACTGTTATACGTATAACCATGCATAAGATATTTTTGGGACATTAAAGACATCCTTTATCGTGTATAAGTATCTTGAGTCAATTTCATTGTTTTTCCGAGAAAATAATGGTTAGTCTCAACAGTAACTCTGAAAAGCCCCGGAGAAACCAAGGCAGAACACCGTATAACACCAGTACCCGGTCTTTCACTTTGTTTGGAACGCTCAAATTGAATTACGGCGTTTTGACTTTGTTTAGCCGCGCGTCATTTATGCCGTCTAGCATTCTTTTACATTACTGAGCATAGCAAATAAATTGGTATCCACGGTATCCACTCATTTTTAACTTTTAGTCTGCTTGTTACAATAAAAAAAAAAAAACCTTAATACAGTCACATTAATAAATGCAACATCCTATATGACACAGCCCATGATCACTAGATTTTGTAAATGGTGATCAGCAACCAAATATTGGTAATGAGGAAGTTACTGACTTTTGTCTTGGTGTCACTTCTCACGTTATGCAGACAATGCAAAGGCAGAGAACATTAACTTCAAAATAGGGCTAAAAATCAAGTTTGAGCTCACAGTTTTTTAATGTAGATAATTTCCATTACTAAAACATCAAATTGTTAAATTTCCAGTGTCCTACCTATAATTTGGCTGGACAAATAAAAAAAAACTTTAAAGTCGTTTTTCTAAGTTTCACACTCTAGCGAGTTAAGGTCTTTTGCCTTTGTAGGGCAGAATAGCAGTCTATTTATATAGTGGTCCAAATTGGCGTCAGTATGTATATTAATGACAATATGGGACAAATATAATGTAATTTAGTGGAGGCAGGTGCTGCGTGCATGTACAGTCAGACAAAACGACGTGCACAGTTATCAAAGGCGTGAGTGCGCGTACATTCATAGGAAACATGTGTTCGGCAGTTAAAGACACAACGTGGAGGCGCGTCTGTGGAGTGCGCGTTATTAGAAAATGTGCTCAGTAATTAAAGAGGCAGGGCAGCGTTTCTGGTATATGGTTTGTGACATCCTTTACGGGACACGCCGAATCGTCAGAACACCAGCGCAAGGCTGCTCACAGCTTTTTTTATTTTATTAATATTATATCACCTGTAACTACAGGTTTTTAAAAATATACTTTTAACACTTGAAGTACACTTCAAGTGTACATTTAATACAATTACAGTAATTGCACTGAAGAGGCCTTATAGAAATGCACTAAAAGCCTTTCAGAACACCTAAGACTGGCAGTCATCCACATAGAGGCAAACACAGCTCACACTTTCTTCAGTTCATATGTATTTGTGATATTGAAAAAAATGGTCAGCTAATCTCTGTATAGACCTAATGCAGGCTGTCGATTTTCAAATGGTAGATTGTATGTAGATTCTTTATTCTAAAAGCAGTTTATCATTTACTTGTATACTACTCTGAGTACAGAGATCTGAAAGCCTTGCAGGAACATAAAGTCAAGTCAAGTCATCTTTATATATATCGCGATTTAAACAAAAAAGATTGCGTCAAAGCAACTGAACAACATTAATTAGGAAAACAGTGTGTCAATAATGCAAAATGACAGTTAAAGGCGGTTCATCATTGAATTCAGCAATGTCATGATGCAGCTCAGTTCAGTTTAAATGGTATCTGTGCAATAATTTGCAATCAAGTCAACGATATCGCTGTAAATGAAATGTCCCCAACTAAGCAAGCCAGAGGCGACAGCAGCAAGGAACCAAAACCCCATCAGTGAGAGAATGGAGAAAAAAAAAACCTTGGGAGAAACCAGGCTCAGTTGGGGGGCCAGTTCTCCTCTGACCAGACGAAACCAGCAGTTCAATTCCAGGCTGCAGCAAAGTCAGATTGTGCAGAAGAATCATAAAGATAATGTTCTGATTAAGTCTATTCGCTGCTAATACAATTTGGTCCTTCCTTCAGAAAAGAACAGGAAAAGCTGGCTTGCATCCATCCTACAAAGATCCTTTTCTCTTTGACACTTAACAAAGTTGAATTTTAAATTAAGTGGATTCAATTTTCAAAGAGATGGTAGCAAGACAAAAAAAAAAAGGTATTATGTTGTGGGGTGTTTCCATAAACTCAGAAATGTAAATCGAAAGTTTTTGATAAATTCACAAAACAAAGGCTATAGTAAGATTACACAATGTTCATTTGTTTTGTACTTTTCTTAAACTCTTCGGTCATCCAAACATCTGTCCATCCATCCATTTTCCAAACTGCTTATCTCAGCTGTCAATTTAGTGTCTTCACTATTCTATTCTATTCTATTCTATTCTATTCTATTCTATTCAAGCTGTCTAATGACTGAACAGTCAAAGAAAAAGAAGCATTAACTCCATAAACTAATTATCTAGTAGTCTAATAGTACACAGTTCATATTTCTAAATGTACGTGAGCATTAGATGACATTGAGATCATTCATCAGAATTTGCGGTTGTAAACCACATACACATTTTCTTATTAAATGAAGAGATGGCAAACTTGACATCTGTGTCACTGAAGAAACGGTCAACCTGGTTTCTCGTAAGCCTATCATATAATGGGCCGGACGTCACTGAATCATTTTAAGTAACCATTCTCTTGGTAGTTTTGTAAAATGGATCCTATCAGTCACAAATTTGTCCACGCTTTCTCTTATAAAAGGCCAATTTGGTAAGAGCCTCCAAATATAAAAACGAACATCTAATGGCTATCTAACGTTGAAAATTAGCACCCAGGCAGGTGATTTATGATGTGAGTAGCTGTTTCCACACAAAAGCAGTTTATTCAGTGTACTTCAACACTGTGGCTAACAAAAGAAGCTTGACATCCAGATTGTCATTGATGTGGTTTTATTACATTGTAATGGCCACTAAACAAGGGTGTTTGTCTAACTGTGCACCACTAATGTTACACTTCTTTCACTCTGTGATATTTTACAACAGCACTAGCTTTAGGAAAAGAAGTATGGGGGGGGATCCTAATCCAGATATACAGTGTGTAATCTAGTGTTATTGCCCATGCATGTTCTATCATGGCACATTACGAAGTCAAAATCCCTATGGGCTGAACCAACATCAGTGTGTGCTTGTGAGTGTCAATAAATAGACACAAAACAAGAAAAGCTTGCATCCCAATTCACATATTGTCTGTCCTAAATAGTATGAGATCAGAATCTTTGCATTTCAAATCCTAGTATGTTGGAAAATTGTTTGGTCTATTTTTATTATTGTTATTCTACTTTCATATGTTTTATTTTATTCTACTTCTTATATTAAGTATTATTTTTTATGACAGTCAGACATGAGACTCTAGAAAGCAATGTGTATTAAATAATAATAATAATAATAATAATAACACCAAATATGGCTTACTCTAAAATGAATCATGATAAACATGTTGAAAATTAGCAGAAAGGCTTGGTGTTGTTTTTCAACCCTACAACCACTTGTCATAGAGAGACCATGGTGGATAAAATTAAATCTAATTCAACATTTGTATTTATTTATTTCGGTAGGTAGGTAGGTAGGTACAAAGCTAAATGGATGGCTCACCCACAAATTAACATTTTGTCATCGTTTACTCACTCTCAAGTTTTTTTTTTTTTTTTTTTTTACCAAACCTGCATTTCTTTCTTTAACTAAACACACACAAACACACACACATACACAAAAAGATATTTTGAAGAATGTTGGTAACCAAACCGTTGATGGTCCCTACAGACTTCCATAGTATGACAAAATACATTGGAAATCAATGGAGACCAGATACTGTTTGGTTACACATATTCTTCAATATGTGTAACCAAAAGAGTGTTCAGCAAAAGAGATAAATTCATGCAGGTTTGGAACTTAAGGGTAAATGTAACAGAATTTTCTATCCCTAAAATGAAATTTGCAGATATATTTAACATTTATAAAGCCCTCTGCAAAATCATGATGTATGCATTATTTAAATTGTGCATGTACATTATGCGTACATTAGTTTTTTTTTTCTAACGTCATTTATACGTTCACTCTTTCTCACTTCTTGTTTCTGTTATTATGAATGTTAATGTAATCATATTGCATACATCACGTGTATGTTATCAAATTAAGTGCCTGTGTGACAGAGTGCAGCTCTTAATGCACAACATCCAATAAAGCTCTAACTGATTGCAAACATGACTGACAGACTGACTGATTTCACTGCCTCATGAAACAGATGGTCAACCCAATCAGACCAGTGTAAGTCCAAAAAATAAAAAATAAACAAATCATGTAAGATTAAATCTTCAAGAAGAATGGCAAAACAGTACTCTAATTTCAGACCTAAAATATTTCCTTTTAGATGACAAGGCAACATTTTGAGAGTTGATGGAAGGTAATGCGATTAATCCTTGATAGTTATTTCTTTCAATTTCTGTTGGTTAATTAAAATGTAACATATGAAGTCAGCGTCTGTCATATTTACTATTAGTTATTTTAATAGTGAGAACAATTTTTTTTTTTTTATTTGTTCATGCAGGCAGTACATAAGCCACTTCTTCAAGCTGTTGTATTCAGGACATTTTTGAGAGTCACACCTACTGATAAACATTAAGTAAAAAAAAAAAAAAAAAGTGAATTAAACAGATTATTGGAGTATGTTTTACAAGAAAATACTATTTCAGTCTTTCTACTTCAAGATTTAACTTTTTAATTCCTTGTGATACTTGCTGATTCTTTGATGTTACTTGCAAAATCTACTAGCAATTTCTGAGTGAAAATTGTTTTCCTGTTCAAGGTTGTCAATTCCAAATAATGACTGTTTGTACACAGCCAGAGTCTGTTAAATGACATTCAGGGAATATTATGCGTTCATATAGACACAACAAAACAATGACGAATTTACTAATTTTAATTGTTTGGATGAGGGTATTTGTAATTAATTTAGTGGGAAAACAGTTCCTCATTCACTATCAAGATCTGCATCTGTTCTTGTGAGAGTGAGTGCTGTGATATGTGTGCAGACTGTCGCTGCCACAAGTACAGCCTGGAAAGCTCAGCCTACGCACACCAAATCAAGATTGCTTATCATTAATTAGTGTTTATATCTAAATATAGCTGCAGTTCTGATATTTATCTAATGAGGCTCTTTGTCACACACTGTCCTCCATTCATTATGTTTGTCTCTTCTAGTGTTTCTCCCTCACACTTGTCTGTCACAACTTCTGTTTGGACCAAAATTTGGTGACCGTGATCTAAACGTGTCTCTTTTGAAAGCAGCATAAACAATTGTTTTTGAGTGGTTTCCACTGGCTGCAAATAAAAAGTAAGAACTAAGCAACAGACATGCCGGAAGAAGGGTCACTAAACAAATTTTTAATATCTATGTTTTTTTTCTTCATCTTCTTCTTTTTCTTTGGAGCTTGACTAGTTTGTTTTGGGTGACAAAATATCTGCTTGGACAATACTCTAAATATCTTCTTTTGTGTGTTCACTGAAGAAACAAATCTTCCTATAGTGTTCAAGCAATATGAAGGTGAGCAGATGATAGAATTTTCCAATTTTTATAAATGTTTGACAGTTAGACAAACAAAAATAGGACACAACAGGAACTCTTGTAAAATGTACTGTAACAGTAAAACCAACACAGCCTCCATGTCAAAACATCTTCATCCCAAAGCACTTCACAGTACTCACAATGACTCATAACTCGAAAATTAATTTTTTATTCTGAAAAATAATATTTTAAATAATGGTTCCCAGCTGGTTTTGCTTCATGACAGTTTTTAATACTCTGCACAAACACTCTATAACATACATAACCTGCCACTTAGAGCAGTGGAATTTTATCAGTAACAGTAATGATCGTTAAAAAACCCCACAGTTATCCATTTAAAACAGACATGATATATTAAAGTAAAAGTTCAGCAACAAATAAAATTTGTTCATCTGCTCATGTTCAAGTCACAGAAGATGGTAAGATTTTCTTTTCCCACGGAACACACACACACACACGCAAAAAGCTCCAGGCAGCTCTGGCCTATCAACGAAGGTGGATAATAACTTCAGCTGTCAAGCACAAAAATGACAAAATGGCACAAAAGTAGTTTGACATCTGACTTATGTGTTATATTCCAAGTCTTCTCAAGCCATACGAAAGTCATTTTTTACTGAAAATCTTAGAGCTTGACAGATTCTGGACACACTACACTTTCACTGCATGGAAAAGAGCAGCTTGGACAGTCTGGAAAAACGGTGTGTTTTCTACTGAACTGGAAAAAAAAATTGGGTGTAAATCTTTTAATTTCATATTCCATTCTGCATCCAGTTTGGAATATGGGCATAAACAGAAATGAATTCTGAGGAAATCTAAATACTCCACACAAACCTCCAATCAAATCAGCAAAAGCAAGCCTGGCTCTAGCTCATTTTTTTGGGGGTACACAAGAAAAATAGATTTCCTGTACTACTGGTTTGGCTCCCGTGGACACTAGCAGATGAATAGTCTGGAAAGATTCCAACACATTTAAAGTAAAGAGAGCGGTCAGGCTAGGAGGATATGCCTTGTGTAGTGCAGTGTGAATCTGGGGCTGAATCCAATGATCCAAACACATGAACTATGGTGGCGTGAGGTGTTGCAATAATCAAACAAGAAGCCTTAGCAGGGTAAGAGAAGGAAAGTAATTCCCTCCCTTATTTAAAATATTTTAGGTGGGTTTCGTTTCAGCAGGGTGGACCTAATCCTGTTTCCATGGTTACTGACAGCCCCGCTCTTGATTTGTATGTAAGAGCGTGTGTGCCTTGAGCTAGCAGCTGTACCGTTTCACAGTTTTCTACTAAATCCACTTTTATAATCTGGTCACACAATATGCTAACGTTTTACCCACTGCTGATGTGATGCAATACGCTCCATTTGTCAAGGTACAGGGGTAAAATATGTGTGTGAATTCACCTGTGTCCTACAGTGCTCAACAGTGTGACAAAATTCTGTGGGTGCAGTACATATAACATGCATAGAATTCGTAATGCGTATAATGTGTTGTGCATGATGGAAAGCAGGATCCTAATGTTACTAGAATTTTACTTTATGTATTATGTGAGTTACATGTGGTAAATGTGTAGAATGTGCTATGCATGATTTATAATGTATTCATAATGTATTATGCATGCATTAGATGTGTAGGATACTTGATGGAAAGCATATTTATAATATTGGAATTGTGCTGATTTTATGACGTATGTGTGCACAATGTATAAAATGTATTGAAAATATTATGAATTTGGATTTTGGTGCTATTATTGTTGTTAGTATGTATAACTAGTTGTGAATTAAGTTCAACGATATAGCCTACTAATGTTACCGTTTTAATGGTTTTATGTACTACAAGTGCTGCATGTATTACGTAATACATTAACCCTTAAATGCATACCTCGGGACTTTAGCGACCCAGGACTTCATTCTCTACCCTCTCCCTCCTTCATTTTTTAGTTAGACATCAACTTTCTTAGTATTCCTAAATCTATTAATAGTAAACAATATAACAGAAAAGTAAAATATAAATATATATTTGAGGTATTTAAAAATGTAAGTATTTCTTCCTGCAACTATATAATGAAAAGATAATGAAATATGCTTTGGTTTATTCTTCTGTAATTGTTCTTAAAATATCAAGAGAGTTTTTTGCTATTGCAGCAGTTAGAGATCCATCCGTGCTGGATATATTGGTCCGGGTCACTAAAGACAGGAATATGTAATTGGTGAAACATTCATGCATTTAAGGGTTAAACATGTTTTCTTTTTTCTGTCTCACTGTCAGTGATGTTAACACTATACACAGTGAGAAAAATTGGTGTAGGATTTGAATTACATTAACGCATTTAATTAACACATTGAATTAAATGTGACATTTTGAAGGAAAAACACTGCAAGAGTATATTTGCTTGTAAAACAAACTCCAATGATCTTTCGAAAAAAGTGCACATTAAGTATATTTTTGTCTGTAAGTGTATTGTGATCATAATTTCCATTTGGTATGTGTTGTACACATGCAGGATATTGGATGTAAATCTCTGCTGTGGTCTGGACTGACTTCTTTTGGCAAAGCCACTGTACCCTACTGCTAGCCAGCTGTCACCCTGTGAATGAGAAAGGATTGGTGAGGACAAAGACACACACCCATGTCTCTCTTCTGTAACCCAACCTCACGGTGTTACAGTTTCTTGGGCTCTCGTCTGTCCTTTTCTCCTTTCAATCTTTATGACACAAGCAACACGGCTGCTTACAACAGCCTTGCGAAGACAGACAGAGAGGGAGGGGCATCTGCGCGAGCAAGGCGAGAACAACGGCGAGAGATCAAAGAAATATCACAACATAAGAAAAAAAAATCTGAGATTAAGAGAGGGAGATAACTATAAAAGGAAATAAATTATATTCGCCAAGAGAAGCCCTCTTAAAAATAAATCTTAGAAAATCAGCATTTATACAGCTCTTATACATAAAAAGGGATGACTATTCACAAATAATTGCATCTTTGTTCTTGTTTGTCCTTTGTCCTAAATGTGGACTTCCTGTCTGCTTGTCTTAGAAATTAGGCCATTTGCTCTTTAATTAACAGAAAGGAGCAAAATCTTCTTTTAGGAATCCAGTGATATAGAAATTTTGGTTGATAGCTGATTTGTCATTTGTAACTGCTAGTATTGCTCAATTGTAAGGAACAAAATGAACTGAATATTGGTACATAAATCGTACCACATCATTTGTGCTACAGACATGAATGACCACACAAATCATGCATGAAGAGAAATGTGCTGTTATGTACTTTAAGTGTTCAGACTTACAATCATCTGCAGACAATAAAACAGGCAGAAAAATACTATGTATTTATTTTGAAGGAGGGTCCCGAGTATGTTGTCTTGTGTCAGTTAGCAACTACCAACCACTGAGAGCAGTTAACAACTGCCAAGCAAGGCAAGATTAAAAATCCCCTCATAACACCTTAAAAGCCCCAATAACACTTTATGTTAAGGACCAGTTCTCACTATTAACTAGTTGCTTATTAGCATGCATATTAATAGAATATTGGCTGTTTATTAATACTTACAAAAGCACATATTAATGCTGTATTCTACATGCCCATATTTTTCTGCTACTGATCTTCTTCCAATACACTATTTTCTAGCTTAGTTTTTTTGTCTTATTTTGGATTTTGTTATTGTCTTTTCCAGTACAAATATCTAAGTATTATTAAATCAAGAAAGAGTTACTTGAAAAGCAAACTGACTTAAACTATTGAATTAAGTGTAATATAAAAATTAATTGAATTTATGCTTAAAACCATCAAACAAACAAAACAAATCTCTCCAGTTTATTTTTCTTACAGATTTTAATATTTTTCTTGTTTTAAGAATAAACCCACTTATTTTTGATAAATTTAATTAAGAAAACAAGACTTAATAACGGAAGTCAGTTTTGCTTCTTGTGTAAATGCATCTTGATTTAAAAACATTTAGACATTTGTACTTGTATTTGGAAAAGACAAAAACAAAATATAAATCACAAAGATACAAAGTAAGAAAATCACTGTTTGTCTAACCCATTGTTTTGGCCTAATCAAGCAGATAATCACCAGTATACTGCACATCTCTGTTTTCTGTGCACATAGCATTAAATTACTTTAGACGAAGAAAACAATGATTACAATAAAGGAGCAATGTACTGGACCCTATGCATACAATACAGCAATGACCTTTTAACCAGCTCATATTCTTGAACCATATGTTCACAATGGGGCCTTCAAATGTCTGAAATCATTTGCAGTGAACGGAAATACTGAGACCCTCAGTACCCATCAGAGAGGCCATAAATGATGCACACACTCATCCACATCCACTCTGACAGTCAGGAAGACTAAGAGAGAACATGTTTACAGCCAGGATGGTCCCTTGGATCTGGGAAAGCTGAAAACATGATCCATTCCCTTGAGATAATCATGAAGAGAAGCACAGAAGCTCTTCACAATGAAAAGCAAAACCAAGAAACATCTGAATTGTGAACAAATTGCTCCAAATGCCAAAAACTCTTATTCAGATAAGGTGATCGTTGAAATTAGTGATATTACCATGACTATAAGGCAAGCTGTTCTAATGTTCATGCTGGAAAAACGTGCAATGTTTATGACTGACATGTTTCTGAGCAAAGCTGCAGTTTTTTTCTGGGCCTCAATATCCACCTAGACTTATTGACCCCTGATTTGAATATGAACAAAAATGATCTAAGTATTAATCAATATCCTGGAGCTCTGCATCTAGTCTTCAGAGAATAATTCAACTGAAGGGCAGCTGAATCAATCAATCATGCATTCAATCTACATTGTTAGGCAGAAGCAAGCAGTAGCATTTGCTTGGTATCTCAAGGTCTGCGGGTAGAGTAACAGTCTTTCTGGCAAAGTAAAGTTTGTTTAAACGACAGATGGTCTAAGTGAAATGTAGTTTTTGTTGTTGTTGTTTGTTTGTTTTAAATATAGCCACAAAGGCACCTGGACATATGCATCACCTATGAGAGATTCTCAGTCATTAAATTACTGAATAGGTCTAAGTTACTATTTGCACACTGCAAACAACATTTGATGTTCACTGATGCCAACTCTGGCATGATACCTTACACACTGAAATTGAATATGTAAAAGCAAGAATGAGGTTTGAAAGTTCCTACATCAGAAAAAAATACTTTCTGTGAATAATTAATCATATTTCACCCTGCATTTTTTTTCCAAAACAGTCAATGGAACATAAATAGACGTGTTTTGAAGAATGTCCAGAAAAAGTGAATGTGAACACAGACTTTCATCATCCAAACAGAGGGAAAATGCACCATAGAAGTCATTCCTATATGACCTGTGTACAGAAAGCTACATTGTGTGGCTTTGGGATATTGTGCACAAGTCATATGAACTACTTTTATGGTGCACTTTATTCCTTTTTGAAAAAATGAAAGCCCATGTTCACATTCAGTGTTTTTGAACATTCTTTAAAGCACCTCCATTTTTTGTTTCATGGTCTGTTTTGGAATAATTTAAGGGGTGAATAAATGATGACAGAATTTTTGTTTATGGGTGAGCTGTTCCTTTCAAAGCTAACTTGCTGATTTCAAGATGTAACCCAAGATGTCAAGATGCAATGATTGTGATCTAACTGTGAACTGTCTTGTTGGTGCCCTGTGGGAGAGCCAGAGTCATTGTTTATACAACCACCACTCCAAATTTCCTAAAGCTCACGGCCAGGGGATTATTCATTCAACAACACAACATTAAAGCCGTTTTAACCCGACTGTGCCTTAAGAGGATATTGGTTTCCCTATTGAATCAAAGGCATGTCTTATGTGGCCATCAGACAGCAGGTCGTGTTTTTTTTTCCTTTGATAACACATGTATGTCAAACAGATGTCTAATTGATGTCTGCTTTCATCTGGAAAATGTCATACTTAGAGCTATTACTGATATGTCTCAAAAACATTCCCTGACTGACATTAAAATGATGTTGTGAATGTGTTTTAAGCTGTTATCAGATGCTTGAACACAATGATTAGATGCTTTCCAAACGATACAATGTTTAAAAAAAGTGAAAGTGACATGACATACAGCCAAGTATGGTGACCCATACTCAGAATTTGTGCTCTGCATTTAACCCATCCAAAGTGCACACTCACAGCAGTGAACACACACACACACTATGAACACACACCCGGAGCAGTGGGCAGCCATTTATGCTGTGGCGCCTGAGGAGCAGTTGGGGGTTCAGTGGCTTGCTCAAGGGCACCTCAGTCGTGGTATTGCCGGCCCGAGACTTGAACCCACAACCTTAGGGTTAGGAGTCAAACTCTCTAACAGATATATACTGTTAGCAGATATATATCCAATATATGTTTTTTTTATCATTGGTAAACAGTGGACAGTTGTATTTGGTTCAGCCAACCTAAATTTTCAGAAAGCACAATGTGCCACTTCAGTGATTAAAATAATAATAATATTAATAGTAATAATAATAATAATAATAATAATAATAATAATAAAGTGTTCAAAGTGATTTTAGTCGTTTTACTAACCTCCAAAATGTAGCTAGCCTCCACAACACGTTCTCTTCCTGAAACCCCGCCCTCCAATGTTATGTCAACCTACCCAATGTCAGTAATCTGTAAATTTAAATTGACTGACAGGTGAAGAGCGTATCTGATTGTCCAAAAAAAACGAAAAAAAAAGAAAAAAAAAAAGAAAAGGCCAATCCCCTGACTCCTTTTGCCGATCCTAGGGATGTCACATATTAAGGTGTCATTTCTCACGTCACCTATTTCATTGATAGGGTAAGGTAAAATGTACATTTTATTTTAGCGCTCATAAGTAGGAGCACCTTCAAGAGTAGCCTATATCCCTATATGTTTCTCAATTAAATCTACGTTTTCTGTCTTTAGACAACGTTTGAAGCACCATTCACAATTTAATGCCATTCAGCTACTGCTACCTGCCGCTGTGACCGCACTGACTCCAGCTCTTCATGAACACAACCGCATTAATGAAAAAAAAAAAAAAACCTTATTTGAAGGCAGCCTACACACCAAACCAGTAACTTGCCCGTTAAACAGGTTACACACCATTATGAATGGCAGTTATTCGCGCCAAAGCCAGATATAGCACAAGCGTTTATGATGAGGTAATGAACACTAACCCAGGCACGCATTAAATCTTATTAAACTTTTTTCCCTTTTTTTTTTTTTTACCGAGTGCAATAGAGAAGGATAGTACGCCTCTCGGAACGCGGTTTTAAATTGAACTGTTATTAACTTAAATTTGAAATAGCAAGGGGACGCCACTGCTTGAAACACGCATGTGTACAGAGCAACAATTAAAAGACTGCGCAGAAACACATACACGTGTGAACAGCTCTTATTATGTGCTTGTCGAGGTGGATTCTGTCGTAGGTCATATTTCTGCAGAAAGTCTCTGCAGTTGCTTTGTATGCTGTGACAGTTGTGCTAATTTTTGACTGCGTTAAACGCATCTGTTGTTATATCCACATTCATTTACACAGCTGCGTGATTTTGAGATGGACATGAAAGCCTGAAAACTGCTTAGACACAGCACATGAAATAGCAAAATGGGATATAATGGCAACTTACCTTTTCTTTAGAGATCGCTTTCTTTGACTGTCTCTCCATCCATCTCTCCTTGAGCAAATAAAACGCGTTTTGTTATTTCCTCAGAACTGCGAAGTTCCACGCTATTCAAGATGTATTTCAAAATTAAGTGACGGTCCGCTGTAGCCTATAAGTAATTATTAAAATAATGTACCCCCTTTCTCTCTTGCTTTCAGCTACCATCCGATATGACTATCGCTTTTTCCTTTGCAATAAAATCCACCTCGTGCTACGTAACAATAAAACACTACACTAAATTAATCATGCGTGCGTACATATAACGCTGCGACGAGAAACCGTTTCACAGAACTTCATCGCCCTTTAATGCATCTTTCCCGAGTCCTCTGTCCTTCTCTCTGAGCATCACTTTCCCTTGTTAGTCCGTATGCATAATTCACGCTCGGTTCACAGCGTAGCGGTGACCGATTCGCAAACGAATCATTCGTTTGAATCGTTTTCCTGATTCATTTGAACTGAGCTATGGGTGACAAGTTGAGGCCATAACTATGAACCCCCCACCCCACACACGAGTGGCAGTAACAGGAATACAAATTTATGCTAAATATTACAAGACAAAAAAAAAAAAAAAAAAAAAACCACTATAATGCAAACCGTAAATTATGAATCCAATAGCAGTATTTGACTCAAATATTTCTCACTACAGAAAAAAAAAAAAAAAAAAAAAAAAAAACGATAAACTCGGGAGCTGACTGAGACGCACCCGAAGTGGTTAAGGAATCGAATCATTGAAATGAACCGTCTGAACGAACCGACTGACTGAAATGAATCGGAGTTCCCATCGTTAGAGAGCTTGCTGTATTGTCTCATTCGTGTCAGCTCGATTCGCCTGCCATTTCTCAGCGATGTCAAGCGCAGGATGTTTCAGCGCCTGTTCATCAGCCCAGGCAGAACAGGAGAGTGGAATAATAGCTTTGAGCATAGGAAGTGCGGATATCACGTAGTGACGGACGTGGAGCAGCGGAGGGGAGCGAGGCTTCCTCAGAGAGGGCTTTCTTTGTTATATCTGGGCTTTAATCTTATCCCTGAAGAAATCTCGCAAAAAGGTCTAGCAGCGCATTTCTGCAGCAAACAATAATTTACCACTGTACTGTATTTTAAATGTAATAGAGTAGCCTAATTTGCATTTTTAATTAATAAAATTTGAATTATCATATATATATATATATATATATATATATATATATATACTATTTATTTATTATTTTATTTTATTTTTTACAGTGTCACAGTTAAGTACCAGTATATACAATTATATACGATACAAATAATTTAACAATTTATTTGTTTGGTTGTTTGCATTGCAGTTATAAGTATAAAGGGTGCTTAATTGATAATATTAATCACAAAAAAAAAAAAAAACCTCCAAAAATAGACTTCATTTCCTTCTTTCATGTTTTGTGAGATTCACATTCTCATTTGTCTTTATGTTCTTCTCATTCACTTGAAAGAAATACATATAAATAATGATATTCTATACAATGGCACAGTATATGTTTATTAGAAAACATACATTTTTAAATATTAGCAGTTAAAGTACATGCTTAGTTATCATTAGTACTCTCAGCTGTGCTTAGCTTGCTTCTGCAACAGACTAATTAGCATCATAGTCCATAAATTCATCTGCAACTATTAAACAAACTACTTTCCCATTAACCCTACAAATGTAATAAATTATGTGCCTATGATAAAGACTTGAGAGGATGAAGTCTGCACATATACTGTGTTAACGCAACTGAGTTTAGCTGTGTTAGCGCAACTGTGTTAACCTGAACTGTGTATAAACTACAAGTATTCATATCTCCATATGTCTTAAGTGGATAGCCATTTTGTCAGTCGTCCTTGTGAATATGTGGGCAGCATGCCCAAGAGGCAAATGTTATGATGTGGGTTTGAGCCCCAAAAGAGGGTTAAATATCCACACTCAAAGCCTTAAAAGATATGTAACAAACATTTTGGAAAATAAATATTAGAAGAATACAGAACACACCCTACAGCTAGTATGCCTTTTATACAGTATTTGCATAATAAAGTGTATCTACAGCCTTTTGATGTGAGCATTTGCTGAAAGAGCTGCTATTATCACACTGTGAATGCATTGGCATATGATCTGGTGACCCCGTTTGGAAATGATAAATGGCTTGTCATTTTTAGGTTAATTGCATCTTTATTATACTTTGTTAATATACTGTCAAGGATATTTGCTACTCAGAAAAAAATGAGAATTCACTAACTGTGAGCATCTTAGGTACATAGCAGGTCAGTTTTGGGATTTTATGTCATCAATGATCCATTTGATTTTTGTTTTGTTTGCCTTTTTTCATGTCAACTTCTAGTTCACTGAATGGTTTAAAGGGTTAGTTCAGCCAAAAATTAAAATTATGTCATTAATGACTCACCCTCATGTCGTTCCAAACACTGTAGTGACGCCGCTGACGTACAACGCTGCTGACATGTTTTCTTTGTATTTTTGGAACAAAATGTAATTTCGATGCTTCAATAAATTCTAACGGACACTCTGATGTCACATGGACTACTTTGATGATGTTTTTATTACCTTTCTGGACATGGACAGTATACCATACATACATTATTAATGGAGGGACAGAAAGCTCTCGGACTAAATCTAAAATATCTTAAACTGTGTTCCGAAGATGAATGGAGGTCTTACGGGTTTGGAACGACATGAGGGTGAGTCATTAATGACATAATTTTAATATTTGGGTGAACTAACCCTTTAAGTTTGTGGAGTATTATATATACTGTGAAACACATATAGTATTTTTAACTGACACTGTAAAATACATAAAGTTTTTGAAATTTTACAATTTATGCTCAAATTCTATATTGTATTCAACAAGATAGTACACATATTTTTGTATTTGTATTTCTCTTTGTATTTCATGTATCTGAATGTTGGCCACTATTCATGGAAAAGTCTCTTCATGATAAACTTTGACTCATCGTGTGATTTTCATTTTTTACTACATGTAGTTATAAGGTTGGTTATACAGTAAGTATATTTTAAGTTAAAATCATATTTTAGTTGTTCAGCTTTATTGGTATATTAACATAATATCCGTTGATGTATATGACATTATAAATTATTTATGTACGGTAATGAAATGTGTACTAAACTAAAGAGCAACAATATATAAGTGTTGTGACAAGGCCCGGTTACACTAACGCTGTACATGTAGCAAGGTTTGTTGTTGTATGTTTTTGTGTATAATACAAGCAATAAAAAGCACATATAATTAGATAATATTGATAAGCTCATGTTAGAGAGTCAAGTTATCATTTCTTATATCAATTAAAAAGAAAACAAGTAGAGAGAATAGAACTACAACAGAGAGTTCTATTGATAGAGGGTTAATTATAGATGGAAGAGATGTGTCTAGATGTTGCAAGTTTTGAGGGAGTGTGCAATTGGCTGACTGCAGGGATGTCCACCAGAGCTGTTTAAAGTGAATAGAATGTTCATTTATCTACCATAAGCCATCTCCAAAAGCATTTCAGAGAATTTGGCAGTACATCCAACCAGCCTCACAACCGCAGACCACGTGTAACACACCAGCCCAGGACCTTCACATCCAGCATCTTCACCTCCAAGATCGTCTGAGACCAGCTACCCAGACAGCTGCTGCAACCAAAGAATTTCTGCACAAACTGTCAGAAACCATCTCAGGGAAGCTTGTTGTCCTCATTGGGTTCTCAACCTGACTGCAGTTTGTTGTCGTAACCAACTTGAGTGGGCAAATGCTCACATTTGATGGGGTCTGGTCATGATGGTTTGCACTGCATGCGACAAATGGTGTTCACACCAGATACTGACTGGTTTTCGGATCCCCCTGGACTCCCCAATACATTAATACTGGACATTTTAGAGTCACCTTTTATTGTGGCCAGCCTATGGCACACCTGTGCAATAATCATGCTGTCTAATCAGCATCTGGATATACCACACCTGTCAGGTGGATGGATTATCTGGGCAAAGGAGAAGTGCTCACTAACACAGATTTAGACAGATTTGTGAACAATATTTGAGAGAAATAGGCCTTTTGTGTACATAGAAAAAGTCTTAGATCTTTGAGTTCAGCTCATGAAAAATGGGGGCAAAAACAAAAGTGTTGCGTTTATAATTTTGTTCAGTGTACTTAAATGTATTTGAAATATATTTATTTCATTCTAAGTATATTAAAATACATTTTCATATTTATGTACTTAATAAAATGCCCTGCAATTGTACTTTTAGTATACTAAACTTAAAGTCTGCTAAATTGGAACAACTAATTTTGTAGTTAATGCACTTTAATTGCGCGGAAGTAGTGATGAAGTCCAATTAAAGATATACTTAGTATATTTTATTGTGCTAAAGTGGAACTATTGCAAGTATACTTCAGGTACACTTTAAATATTTTGCATTTAAAGACAGAAATTATTCAAAGATCATACAATCCTCATTAAAAGTAAGACTTAATATTAAGAAATATGCATTGTGCATGAATAATACACCAAATAAAGTTTAATTATATTTTTTATGTCTGTAAGTCTCGAGTTATCTGTCAGTAACTATGGTAATAGATTTGAACTATACCTAGTATGAAATAAATGTATTTTAAATATATTACTTTTTTAGTAGGGAAGAGCTTGCACAGAAATTATGATGAAGTGTTGGGCTGGCTAAAACCACAAGCTGTTCTGTCTTGGCAAACTTGAGTTGAATGTAATAGTTATTCATCCAGCAAGAAATGTCTGTTAGACATGCTGAGATCCACGCAGTTATCGTTGGATCATCAGATTGGAATGATAGGTAGAGTTGAGTGTCATCAGCATAGCAGTGATATGAAAAGCCATGTTTTTGAATGACAGAACCTAGTGATGCCATGTAGACAGAGAAGAGAAGTGGACCAAGAACTGAGCCCTGAGGTACCCCAGTAGCTACACTGTAAAAACGAATTTGTTGAGTCAACTAAAAATATTTTGTTACCCCGCTGCCTAAAATTTTTTTGTTATCTTGACAAAATATTTCTTGTTGAAACAACTTCCCATTAGAGTGGAATTAGTCCAGTCAACAAATTTGTTTAAGTTGACTTAACTATTATTTTCTAGTCCATTCAACAAAATCAAGTTGCGTCAACTGGGTTTTTATTTTTATTTACGTCGATCAATAATCATAAACAAATGTTACCCCACTGCCTTAAATTTTTAAATAAAGATGACAAAACACTTTTTAAAAAAAAAATGTCATTTATTTAATGATAGAGACAACACTTTCATTCACATTTAAATTAAACAAGCAATTTGCTGTCAACACATCAACTGACAATTGATAATAAAAAAAAAATTACAAAATACAAACACACACACGTCTAAAGATTTGAACCGACACTTGAAAGTGTGATGTATAATAAATAACATTGGCACGGGACTGAGAAACAAGTAGTTGCATTTCAATTCCTCAGATCAGAGCCACAGGGATTATTTTTCATTTCATACCTCAATATGAAAATCAGAAGGTTAAACACTGCAAATTAACCCTGCAAAAATTAACATCCACTCCCCCCACCATAATGCAAGCATAAACCAAGATATTATATGTATGTATATATAAGGCAAAAGCAATCACATTTAGTTACAAAAAATGAGTGTACTGCACTTATGCATAATAAAATATGAATGGAATGCACATTGAAGCACAAAGATCTGAACCATCAGATTCAAAATTTTATAGCGCAACATGACCAGAAATAAATGTTAACATCAGAAGGATCTTGAAAGTTTCCAAACTCTCCCACATCATAATGCTATTTACTGGTCATAAAACAAGAAACAGAAAAAGGAAAGTAAAAGCACTTGTCAATTTGAAGGAAATGTGTACATTACTGTATAGGAAAATGAGACGTGAAATAACATTTGTTTACATGAGAACATGCATATTCCAAGTCATAACATGATAAAACTTTAATGAGCATTCTAAAAAGTAGTCAAAGGCTCAAAAGAACCTAAAGTTCCTTAAAAAAAACCCTACTTTTTATGAAAGAGCTTGCTGTGGAGCCGATGAACACATCATGAACATTGAAAAGTGAAAGTTATGTGACATACAGCCAAGTATGGTGATCCATACTCGGAATTTGTGCTTTCCATTTAACCCATCCAAAGTGCACACCCAGAGCAGTAGGCAGCCATTTATGCTGCGGTGCCCGGGGAGCAGTTGGGGTACGGTGCCTTGCTCAAGAGCACCTCAGTCGTGGTATTGAAGGAGGGAGAAAACTAGGCTAAAAAAGGGAAAAAATTATTTTCTTCACTGGTATTCTACATGATTTCTGAATGTCATAAAATGTGACAAACCAATACAACATTTGTTTTTTTTCTTAATCCAATTCTAACCGTCTAATCTGTCCCACCATTATAATAATGATCAGAAAATATATTGGTGTAACGAGGTTTTCCTTTTAAATAATAGTCTGTTGCACTGCATGTTCTGCAGAGTAAAGCATGACTCTTAAAGGGTTAGTTAACCCAAAAACACGTTTTACTCACCCTCATGGCATCGTAGGTGTGTATGACTTTCTTCTTTCAGACTAATCCAATCGGATTAAATTAAAAACTATCCCTGCTCTTCCAAGCTGTATAATGGCAATAGGTTGGTGTTTTTTTCAACAGTCCAAAGTAGTAGACATAATAAAGTAGAGAAAGTAGACATAATAAAAATTACCTCACACAGCTCCAGGGGGGTGAATAAAAGCCTCCTGTAGCGAATCCATGTGTAGCGAAACGTTACGTTATAACGTTTTAAATATGGATCTATTTTTTTTTTACAAATACGCATCAATTTGCTACAAGAAGCCTTTATTCACCCCTCCAGAGTCTTGTGAGGCACGTTTTATGGATGGATGGGTGCATTTTATTTGACTATTTTTGGACTGCTGAGAAAAAAAACACACACCTGCCTACTGCCTGTCACAGTCATGGACTTTCTGTTCCTTTTCTGTTATCCCTATTTGGTCATGTTCCGTTCCTCGTTTTGTTAATTGATTAATCCCCACCTGTTTCCATTCCCCTCATTACTTTCCTTGTGTTTAAATACCCTGTCTGTTCAGTTCCTTTTTGTCCGCTATTAATGTTTGATGTTTAATGTTCGATGATTTGGATTTGTGTTTGGATGTGCCCTTTTCTCCTGTGAATCATTAAAAGAACTCTTTATATATACCTTCTTCTTCGAGCGCTTTACTCAGCACGCCAGCCCGGGCGTGACAGAATAGCGGACCCAAAACAGTTTAGCGGCGTTTTTTCTTTTCGTGTTTTTTTTTGTTGGTTTTGCCCCCTCTCGGAATGGAGATCCCAGGCGTCCGACTCCTATGCCTGGAGCAACTGGACCGTTCGCTGGAGGACCATACCAGGGACTTTTTCGATCTGGCGTGCCTTACAGACTTCCCGGACCGCGCGCTCAGTGCGTTTTACTATGCTGGCCTGAGCGAGCGGTGTAAGGCACGCCTCCCAGCGAACGGTCCCAGAGAGGATTTCGCCGCGTTCGTGGAGTGGGTGCTGGAGCAAAACCGGATCTCCTTTCACGGTCTGCCCCGCTGAGGAGGAGATCTCCAGCCCCACTCCCGACCCAGAGACCAGCCAGCCATCACCCCGCTGCACGGAGCTAGAGACCGCCGCAGCCGCAGAGCCCGAGCCTATCGCCGATAGGGAGGAGGAACTCGAGAGCGCGACTGACCAGGTGTGTGAGCCGGAAACCCCGTGCGTCGTGGGACGATTGGTGGAGATCGAGGGCGTGGAGGAGCGCCCCGCCCACACTCCTGCGACTGAGGGTGAGCTGCATGTGGTTTCTGGGAAATATACAGAAGAAATTATGGATCTAATAGACTGGTTTGGGGAGGTTATTCCCGACCCTTCTGTTTCTCCGCTGGTTCCGTCCAGCCCTGACCCTCCTGTTTCTCCGCTGGTTCCACCCAGCCCTGATTCTCCTGTTTTTCCGCTGGTTCCGTCCAGCCCTGATCCTTCTGTGTTCCCTCCATCCTCCCTCTCCCGCCTCCCTCTTCGACCTGTCAGTTCCTCTGCTCCTCTTCCGCTGGTTCCGCCCAGCCTCGACCCTTCTGTTTCTCGCTGGTTCCGTCCAGCTCTGACCCTCCTGTTTCTCCGCTGGTTCCGCCCAGCCTCGATCCTTCTGTTTCTTTCTCCGCTGGTTCCGCCCAGCCCCTGACAATCCTGTGTTCCCTCCCAACCTCCCTCTCCCGCCTCCTCCTAGACATGTCAGTTCCTCTGCTCCTCTTCCGCTGGTTCCCTCCAGCCCTGACCCTCCTGTTTCTCCGCTGGTTCCGCCCAGCCCTGACAATCCTGTGTTCCCTCCCAACCTCCCTCTCCCGCCTCCTCCTAGACATGTCAGTTCCTCTGCTCCTCTTCCGCTGGTTCCCTCCAGCCCTGACCCTCCTGTTTCTCCGCTGGTTCCACCCAGCCCTGACCCTCCTGTTTCTCCGCTGGTTCCGCCCAGCTCAGATTCTCCTGTGTTTCCTCCCATCCTCCCTCTCTCATCTCCTCCTAGACCAGCCAGTTCCTCGACCTCATCCCCGCTGGTGCCAGTCAGTCCCGCAGCTCACCCTCAGTCCGCGCCATCTGGGCGCGGAGTTTCGCCGCAGGACTTCCAGTCACCACCTCCACCTGGCGCGTGTGGATTCCCTGCCTCCGCCTCCAGCCTCCGAGTCCTGGACTCCTCCTCGGTCCTTCGACCCGGCGGCTCCGCCTTGGCTCCTAGCTCCCTCGTCTCCACCGTGGCCCGGCATCCCACCTGCTCCACCGGGCTCCCTCGTCCCTCCGGCTCCACCTTGGTCAGTCGTCGACCATCCGCCGCCTCGGGACTCCATTCCTCTGGCTTCGCCTCGTCGCTCCATCCCTCCGGCTCTGTCAGGCTCCTCCTTCCCTTCGGCTCCACCTCCATCCTCAGTCACTCCGGCTCCGCAGCGGTCTTCCGGTGCCCCGCCTCCGCCTTGGTCGCCTGAGCCTTCTGCTCCGCCTTGGCCCTCCGGATCCTCGGGGTCACCCTGGCTCTGCGGTTGCTCGGCTCCATCTTGGACTCCTCTACCATCGGCTCAGTCTCCGTCAGTCGGCCCCCTGGTGTTGTCGGCCCCCTCCTCCACCATGGCTCCTCCCACCGTCGACTCCACCATGGGCCGCTTTCCTGGCTGGCCGCTGGATATCCATCTGGCTCCTACTGCTCCGGGCTCCTCCATGGCTCCTCCCTCCATCCACTCCACCCTGGTACCATGCTCCATGCTCCTTCTCCATTGCCTGCCCCTTGCCTGCCCCACGCCCACCTCCTGAACCCCCACCCTCCCTCCGCTGGACTATCTCTTTCGGTGCGAGGACGCACCGTTCCGGGAGGGGGCGAACTGTCACAGTCATGGACTTTCTGTTCCTTTTCTGTTATCCCTATTTGGTCATGTTCCGTTCCTCGTTTTGTTAATTGATTAATCCCCACCTGTTTCCATTCCCCTCATTACTTTCCTTGTGTTTAAAAACCCTGTCTGTTCAGTTCCTTTTGTCGGCTATTAATGTTTGATGTTTAATGTTTGATGATTTGGAATTGTGTTTGGATGTGCCCTTTTCTCCTGTGAATCATTAAAAGAACTCTTTATAGATATCTTCTTCCTCGTGCGCTTTACTCAGCACGCCAGCCCGGGCGTGACACTGCCATTAAATAACTTGGAAGAGCCAAGACAATTTTTTATTTAAATCAGATTGGATTCCTCTGAAAGAAGAAAGTCATATACACCTAGGATGCCTTGAGGATGAGTAAAACATGGCCTAATTTTCATTTTTGGGTGAACTAACCCTTTAAGCAAAGTTGCTAATGGCCAAAATGCCAGCACTGATGTGAGCCAGAACATTTTTCAGGAATAATAAAAAAAAGAATAAAGAATGGCGATGTCCTTAAACAGGGGTTCTGCTGTTTTTATGAAGATAAATTCAAGACTTTATAAAGACCTTTTAAATACCAATTATAGAAAAATCAAGGAATAAAACTGATGGGAAAATAATGTCAAATTATGTTCTCTAAATTTTTAAGCTGTTTTTCAGTGCAAATATCTAAATTTTCTAAAAGGGTTCAACCAAAAAAGAAAAAGAAAGAAAATTGTCATTTACTAAACCTCAAGTCGTTCTAAACCTGACTTAGTTTATTTCTGTGACAAGTCCCAGATAGTCTAACACAGTACACAACCCCACAACGTGTTACAACCCCAGATCACCAAGATTTCTTCTTCTATTACCTGGACCACATCACTGCAGATTGATGCTGCTCAGTTTGGTCATCCACAACCGTAATCCCAACAGTCATGTCCTTGATGAATTCCTGCCCTGAGCCTGTGTGCTTTAATAAAAACAAAGGGAAGCATTGAACAGTGCCTTACAATCATAAAGCTTATAGACTCCAATAAAAGTGCATTTATAAAGTTAATAAATTAACTTACAACTTTGTCCAAGCGCTATAATGTGAATGTCATTTCCATTATGTCTGCATACCATTTTGAGGGATACAACTGCAAAAGGACTTGCTGCAGTCCATCCACAAGATTATTGAATTCTGAGCTGATCTTCAGTCATTCCAAAATATCATAAACATGAAAAATACAGAAACACGTCAAAACACTGTAAAATAATGAACATAAATATATAAATAAATCTTTCCAGAGAAAGTCAAATGTATTGACAAATTTGTTTTAATTACCAAAGACAAACTTTACCATTCCAGACCATTCTTTTAAATTACACAACACAGAATTATAACAAAATAAAAGGAAATTTAACACATTTGTGTCGATCCTTACTGTATGGCTATTTATACAAGATATAGCTATGCTATTATTACTGTTATTCCAAAATATATAGTTTTAAACGTATGAAATTTACTTATGAGCGTATATTTACGCAGCATTACACTAGGTTCTGGTGAGACACCTGAATGACTAACGTTACTTCAGAAAACTGAAAGAAGAGTTTGTAACGTTACCTTCAGAACTTCATCTGAACCAAGCTCATGTCAGCGATATCAAATGTAACGTTACGCGCTCCAAAAGAACTGAGGGAGGTGCTCATCTATGGTGCTCCTTCGTTTCCTTTATAACATGCGGAAAAGAGACAGTTCGAGTAGTAATCTTGTTTTTTTTCATCGATGTATATTCTGACGGATGTCTTTACGCTGTCAAAATTAAAGCACCTTTTCCTTAAAATTAAAATCCCCTCCGAACCCAAACATCAAACTGACCCTTCGCTCTCGTCTCGTGCTCTGTTTGAACGGTCTCTAACGCACCTCTGGGCTCAAATAATACATACCAAACTGTATTTTTAGCGTTCTCCATATAAGTTCAGCTCAGTACCGCATGGGAGAATATTTGTTTTAATATTTATAAGGAAAATACTGTGGAACCGCCTGTAGTTTGAGGCTTCAGAGTGCCGCGAAACGAACATTAACATACATACAGAAAATACGACTCTTTAAACCAAGCTTACTCTTCTTAGACAAAAAAAAAAATACTTTTACACTTTAAGCCAATAAATACAAATATTTTACTTACCAAAGTTGTATTGTGGTGAAATTAACAAACTTTGTGGCGAAGCTGACCAGTATGGCTGACGACCGTCTTCTGCCTGGAATGGTCTTCACGAGAATGACGAGATCTCGCGATAAGTGATGTTGAGAACGTGATATTGCTATTGAATTGATTCAACACATTTTTTTAAGTTGATAGGACAAATAATCTAGTTGAGTCAACTTTCAAACTAGTTGAGACAGTGAAAACTTAAAATTTTTAGTTGAATGAACAAATTCAGTAACTGCAAGTTGTGTCAACATAAAAAAATTCGTTGAAACAACTAAACTGCTAAATAATTTTTTACAGTGTAGATGTTGCAATTTGGACACCTTACTCCTCCAAGATACCTTTAAGGACGTATCTGAGAGATAAGACTTGAACCACTGGAGTGCAGTACCTGAGATGCCCTGTTCCATTTGGGTTGACAGGAGGGTCTAGTGATTAACCATGTCAAAAGCAGCGGGCACATTTAGAAAGATAAGTATTGAAGTTTTGGAATCTGTTCTTGCCAATCTTAGGGCTTCAAAAACCAAGAGCAGGCCAGTCTTGGTTGACTGTCCATTTCTGATGCCAGACTGGTCGCTGTCCAGAAGGTTGTTCTGTGAGAGTGAGCTGAGACTTGGTTGAACACTACTCGTTCAAATGTTTTTGCAATGAAAGGAAGAAGGTATAGCAGTCTGTAGTTTTCTAAAAGTGCTGGGTTAAGAGTGGGTTTCTTAAGTAGTGGGGTTATCCGAGCCTGTTTAAATGCTGAGGGAAAGACACCGGTGTGAAGGGATGTTTTAATGATGGGAATGAGTACAGGTACAACTGGAAGAGAAATAGCTTGAAGGAGATGAGATGGAATAGGATCAAGTGGAAAAGTACTAGGATGATTGGAAAGGAGACTTCTGATGGTTTGGAGACTTCTGCCTCTGAAGGTGGAGAGAAGGACATGAATTTTGTTGTGTTCATAACATTCAGAGAACGTTTTCTTTGGAAAATGCCAAAAAAGCTTTTGTTGGTGCAGAAATTACATACTTCAAATGGCTAGCCTTTAAAAAGGCTATTATGGTGTCTCCATTAATAAAGGTTGGTGTTGCTGACAGAGATGTACTGTTAGTTTATGAGATGGAGGCCATGTTGTGTTCTCTACAGGAAGCAGTGCTCCTTTGAGACAAGTCCATCTGTGGTGTTCTCCACACAGGTAAGCATATTCCCAAAACACATTAATGATTTAATGTACGCATTTCATGAGCTGTAATATGTCATATACAAGCCCTTAGAGGGGGAAAAAATGCAATGTAGGTTTTGCTGCTCACTTTCTCTCCGTGTTCCTCATTCACTCTCATTTATTGATTATACTAGAGTGAAGGTGAGGTCACTGGCTGCACATCTTTTTTCTAGTCTCTTTGTCCCTTAACGTATGTTTCCCTGTCATGTTACCATCAATAAACTGCTAAACTTGAACTATTTCATTTCACTCGTTCCAAAACTGCATAACATTCTTTCTTCTCTGAAAGACATTCTGAAGACTGATGTAGGCTACTGGTAGATGACCAAATTTAGACTTTTTGGTGAACTACTCCTTTGAATAATTTAAGTCTACTTCATATAGGTTAAAACCATTGTAGTGGTTGTACTTCAAAACCTGCTTATCTTAAAATATAAAAAGGAATTTGGTGGCACTGTGGCTTAGTAGGTAACATTGTCTCCATACAGCATGAAGGTCTCTGGTTTGAGTCACAGCTGACCAAAAAATTATTAAGAAATAGCATTTGTGAATTATTTTATTCATGTTAGGAATTTTTTTTAGCTTTTAGTATTTTTGGTTACTAGACATTGCAAATGCCTTTTTTATTTTTTATTTTATTTATTTTTTTACCCAAAGCAGTGTATAAAAAGCAAATTGCAGGGACAGTCCCCTGGGCTAACCTGCAGGCTTAAGTATGTTGCTCCAGGCCTGGGAATCATGGTTACTCATGGATTATGGGTTTTTCATGTAAGGACTAATGCAAGATAATAATAATATAACGACTACTTAAAAACATAGACTTGTTCTTTATACCAAAAAAAAACAAAAAAAATCAACTGACCTACAGTATTGTTGTTAGATATATCATCATTATTGTTATACATTTAAAATTAAGGATTGGGAAGTTAATCAATGCTTTAGGGCAGTGCTTCTGAGTTCAATCCGTACCCGCCTCCATTTCGTATTTCAAGAGCACTATTATATACTTTAATAAACGCATGTTAAACTTGTAAAAAAAAAAAAAAAATTATATATATATATATATAATTTATTTATATATTTAATTTATTAATTTATTTATTTTTTAAAGTCGGTCCGAAACAAAAGCAAAGGTGCGATATTTAAACTTTTACTTCATGACATTTTTTGTCATGACATCCAGTGAGGTATGTTTGACATAATCGGGCGACATTTCACTGCTAAGATGAGTAAGGGTTTTTTTTTTTTTTATCACTTAGATTATGGCTATTTGAGTTATAGCAGTGACCAGTATTTCCCATACACTGATTTATTTTTGGCGGCTTGTCGATATCAAAACTGACCGCCACAAGTAGGTTTTCCAAAAGGCTTATACTTCATTGAATAAACTGAGCAATGCACGTTTCAAAATAAAAATGCAGTGCTTGTGTTTTTATATTTCTTTGAAAAGAACTGACCGTCTTCAGAAAAGCTTCGATGTCATTTTCATTTCGTCTTCATTTCGTGCTCATTATTAGAGTCCTTACCGGGGAAAAAGCTATGTCTCCCGCCCCAAAAACGCCCCCTGCTGGCAGAAAAAGAATTTGCATTTGCAAGTCTTTGGGAAACACTGGTATCTGTCAGCAAACATAAACCAAAAGCATGCTACAGAACTGTTTTGAGCAGTGTATTATTTGAGCCATGTATTATTACTATGAATTAGGCTACTACTACTACTACTATTACCATCTTGTGCCCTGCAATAAACATTTACTCATACTGTCTTTTATGAGATAAAGGGAAAAAAAGAGAATCGGCCAAACATATCGGCCAAAAATCAGCACCATGTATCGGCCATCCGCTGCCCTGATTTCTAAGTATCGGCACTGGTCAGTGAAAAACCCTTATTCGTCGACCTCTATTGCTGACAACTACATTTTTATTTTTTATTTTATATGTGTTTATTTGTTATGCATGTTATGTATGATTATTAAAAACAAATTTTGTAATAATCAATTGTTCCGGTCCGGACCTTTGACACTGATGAAAATTCAGATTTAGACTTTTGAATGTGGACTTTGAGAACCCCTGCTTTAGGGGATAAGGCTGCCAATCACTTAAGAGATTAACTGAGTATGATGAATCTGTTTAACACAATATGTTTCAATATTTTTGTCAGCTGGTTTTCTTTCAGTTAGAACAGTATTTGTATTTCTTTTTGGAACTGAATAATTGTAGGCCTCACTGATCTGAAATTGGTTTTTAAGAGGAAAAAAAGTATTATTTGTGTATAATTTTGGCAATGTTAAATGTGCATAAGCTCAGATAAATGAGGCCTCTGATCAATCCCTTTTAAAAACTGTGCTAACTGAAAGAAAACAAATTAATAAAAAAGACTGGATACAATATTTGGTACTGTATTAATATAACAATACAGGAAATCTCTAAACATTTTTTTTTTTTGTAGGCCAGAAGAGAAAAAAAAACATAAAAATATAGAAAAAATAAATAAAATCTATAAAAGATATATTAAATTATTATTATTATTATTATTATTATTATTTATTATTATTATTGAAAAGTTGGTATACCCTGCATGAGCAAAGTCAATAAGATTTAGTCTTAAATAAACTTGCATTTTTGGGAAAAAGTAAAATCTGGAATACAAGATGAAGTTTAAAAGTCAATCATATATATATGATTTAGGTAATTTATTATCAGAGCTCAACGAGAAGAACTAAAAAGATTTTAATATGTTAACAACCCAAACTGGGTTTGGCATCAAACCTGACACACAACTGACCAAGTATGAAGACACACAAGACTGTATGACATTTGAAAGCTACAGATTTATAACAACTGTATGAATTATGACTTAAAATTATGTTCCTCAAGCAAAGTTCTCCTAAGTGTTCAAAAGACATGAATTGTTTGACTGCTTTATATCAACCAAGTCTGTCTGAACAACTTCTGTGAATGATGTGAATTTTCATTTTTGGTTGAAAACTTACTGTATGGAGTTTGCTGTGCACACGAGGCTGCAGAGTCTACAGAATCTCACCCCTGTATTTCTACATGAATGTCTGCACATTCTGAAGCAGTATTAGCAGTCTGTCCACATAAACACTCTTCACCTCTTGGTGGTGGACAGATTGGATTCCTCTGCCTTAGGTCTAGACATGTAGCATGCACACAGAAACATTTTTATTCATCTATATATTACAACTGTCTGGCAGTGTGTGCACTAACAATATTTCTTTGTTATTTTATCTCTCTTTTTTCATTCACCTTCTATGTCTTTTTCAAGGAGGGGAGGATGGATGGAAAGATGGATAGAAGGAGCGCTGCCACAAGAGAGAGATAAAGCTATCTTTCCCTCTCCATAATTAACCGGGTTTCAGTAACAAGCCTTTGGGCTTTGCCGTTGCCATGGTGACCTCCTGTCCACAAGTTTTTCATCTGAGCTTCTGACAGTGTGTGTTCTTGGACTCTCTCCATCTCAGCCTATCATTCCCATTTTGATTTGTACATATTCCCTCTCTGCGCTCTCCATTTCTCCATATTCCCGCTTGTCTCCATATCTCCACACACACACTTGAAGCCCCTTAGAGCACTTACTGCTTCCAGACACATCAGTTTTAAGAGCAGGGCCTGAGATTAGGCCGCTTTATTAACATCACTTCATATTACAAGCAGGTCAGCATAAATAGTATCACAAATACACTCTCTCTCTCACACACACACACACACACACACACACTGCTTGCTGCCCTCCACACAAGCCTTTTCAGCACAACACATACAGTGCTGCAATTATCAGTGCTCGGGCAGCAAAATCAACAACACAGTGTTCGGAGTGTTCTGACCCAGAAAACAGATGAGATATCCTAAAAAAAAAAAAAAAAAAAAAAAAAAAAAAACACTCATTTGCAAGTAATAATGTCCAAACATATCCAAATGTGGGGAGTAATGGTGAAATCTGAGTGAAAATCACACTGTAAAAGAAGGCAGTGCTTCCACTTCACTGTAATTGACTGATTGCATTGTCAAAGACATAATAACTGCCAATAATGTTTGCAACTGATTCATAAATTTGCATGAATAGGACAAACTAGTAGAAATTAATGGAGAATTTATAGAATTAATTAACAACACCACTTTTGGTCACATCCATTTGTTTTGTGATGCATCCATACACTATGTTATGCAGCATGGAAAATTAACTAATAGCTATTTAGGATTTTAGGTTGCTGTTGTATGTAATACTATCAATAACCATTTTTTTTTTTGTTTTTGTTTTTTGTGTGTGTGTGTGTGTGTGTGTGTGTGTTTTGTTTGTTTGTTTCCATTTCGGAGCAACCACAGTATCCATAATATGGGTTCAGAATGAAATTATGAATATTTATTTTTGCTAACTGCCACTTTAATTCATTTAACATTCTGAGGGGTTACACGGATATTTTAAATACACACATTTAAAATAATTATTTAGTAGATGGTTGATACATAATTTACAGGTTTATGGTAAAATCTTGATTAGTTTGTCTGCGTGATATGTTATATCCTTCCCATCTACAATAGCTTGCAGTCCCAGACTCATTCACTTACTCTAATGTCTTTAATACTTATCCCAGTCTATGTGATCTAATTACAGTCTTGGTTCCCTATATTAACGTCATTTACGGCAGACGCAAATGGGGGAGGGTGGAGGAGCAGGAGCAAAAGAGTGGGTAAGGAGGGGTGAGAGTTGAGTTGACTTACAGAGACTAAATCCAGTGCAAAGGCTAATTTGGAAATCTTATAAGGGTGGACTGAGTTCTTAAGAGAAGGCACACAAAATACACCATCACGGCAGTGATTACAGCCTTAAGTCTCTTTGAGTATGATGTGACATGTTTTGCACTCCTGGATTTTTTTTTTTTTTTTTTTTTTTTTTACATTCTTTTCTTCTGATCCTCTCAAGCTCTGTCAGGATGGATATGGACCACCTGTGAACGGTCATTTCCAGGTTTCTCCAAGAGGTTTGATTGGGTTCAGGTCCAGTCTCTGGCTGGGCCATAGAGTTATCCTCTATGTTGACTGTGTACTTAGGGTTATTGGCAGGTGAACCTTCGACCTAGCCTGAGGTACTGAGCTCTCTGGACCAGGTATTCATTAAGGTTCGTGCTGTACTGTATTCAGCTTTCCTTCCTTTATCTCTGCCTCTGAAAAATACTGTCAGAGCCTGGTTTCCTTTAGACAACATGCTTGGAATTGCGATTCATCAGACCTGAGAATATTTTTTATTTTTTTTCCCCACCTTCTGAGGGCCCATTAATTTCTTTTTTTGAGGACTTTATGGCCATTTTACCACCAAGCAGAGTGTAATGTTGCAGTGATGATTGTCCTACTGCAAGTTTCTCCATTACCACACATCATCTCTGGAGCTCAGACAGAGTGACCATCAGGTTCTTGGTCACCTCTCTTAACAAGGCCCTTCTTCCCTGATTGTTTAGACAGCCAATTCTAGGAAGAGTTCTATTTGTTCCAAACATTTTCCACTAAAGAATTATGGAGGCTACTGTGCTCTTCGTAACCCATGCAGCAGAAAAATGACGTTCCCAAAACAAATAAGGAGAATCATCTGAGGTATTCTCAAAGCGAAGGTTCTGAATACTGAGAATACAAATTTTTGCTTTGTCAGTATGGGGTAGGTGTAGAGTGATGTAATAAAATAATTTGCATATTTGCATGTTTTAGTATTAGGCTGAAACATAACATGGGGAAAATACTTCTGAATTAAGTTATAGAAATAATATTTTTATAATATAAATATTGAAGTAATATTTCTGAAGTGTTCTGAGTCTTACGTTTTTCTCTTGAGATCCTGGTAACCTCACCTCAGTTCTGATAAACCCATTACTAACAGTTGGATAAAATTAGATCAAGATTTATAGCAGAATAAGCCTACCTTTTTCTTTTCTAACTTTAATGCCCTAGTACAATGTAAGGTCCATACAGAGGAAAAAAAAAAGAAAAAAGACAATTAAAAAGGAACTGTTTCCTGAAATGTCCAGACTTTTGGGGTGAAAGCCAATACCCATCACCCAATGTCAGTTCTTAACCTCAGTGATGCTCTTCTGTCTGCCTCCTTGTTGAGTACAATTCCAACAAGAAACTGTCAACAGTAAAAGTAAAGAGAGTATAAAATCAATCAGTTGGGGTCCACATACTCACACAGTTGTGGCAGAAGGGGTTAATTACTGGTATTGTTGTGAGATATTTATCGCAACCACCAATTAGTGCCAATTGCAGTCTGTTTAGAGCTGTGTAAAGTGTCACATTCAACCTAGCGTTCTTACTCTGGCTAGATATTAAACCAACAAGTTTTGTTAATGTATTTATTGAGTGTTTGGTTAACTTCCCCTATTGCTGGTGGTGGCATTTTTCTTCCCATGCATTTCCAAGGTTTTTTTTTTTTTTTTTTTAATAGCGCTTTTTAGAATGCAGTTTGTGTCAAAGCAGCTTTACATCATTAAACAGGGAAACAGTGTGTCGAAATAGTGTTCTGTTCTCCTCTGGCCAGACAAAACCAGCAGTTTAATTGTAGGCTTCAACAAAGTCAGATTGTGCAGAGGACTCATCTGGTTCTCGTGGTCTTGTCCCGATGGCCGTCTAGGTGACAAGGTCTTCAGAGGGGATATGTCTCTGGGGCTCATCTAGTTGACATGGTCTCTGCTGACTTACAGGGCTGTCAAGGTCATCTCTAGATGCTGATCCACCATCTGGTCTGGATATGGACTGGAACCGGGTGGCTGCAGTGACCATCTGATCTGGATACAGCCTATATATTATATATATTATATTATGGGTATACATTATAAGTTTATATACTGTACGATAATTCAGCATTCAAAATTCAGCCTTGTATAATATAAATCTTTCTATAGCCATTTTTGTGGGCTTCATCACCACTGCCATAAAATCTTATAATTTCTTCCACCTTAGGAGACCAGTCTGTCCCTATGGATGTAACTGGGTAGGGTGCAACAGGACAGCCATGCCCACAGACCTGAATGAGCATGAAGTTTAAGCTGAACTGTGCTTTAATTATGACCGACCCCTTCCTGGACCTTCCAAAGTCTGCACTGCCCAATTCCCAGCCAGCACACTAACGCCACGCCCCCATTTCCCATTTTAGTTACCGCACTTTATTTCCATTATTTCATTGAGTGCAATAATGACAAGCTGATTATGGCTTAATGGTAGCAAGCTTCTTTTAATGAGGACAAGTCTGGGTAGACAACGGTTTTCAGAGCTTTATATGAGACCCTGCATCCTCAAATGAGGACATTATATTTTAGTGACTATACATGCCACAGTTTTAAATGTTTGACCACTCCCTCTCCTTGGTCTTCAAAAATGTCTGATATTAATTTAGTGACACTCTTATGGAAATATGATAATATTTTGTAATTATCATTTAAATCTGACACATTTTAAAACTGTGTGCCATAAATCAACATCTCAGGAAAATGTTATGGGGTTTCAAATCAAAATATGACTTTCTGTAATGAAACAGGACGATGATTTCATACATGACCTCATATGAGGACACTTGGACTAAAAGCATGTTTATTACGCATTTTGGGAGACACAACAAATGAATAGGGAAAGAAATTATATTTTAATATTCTTATGAGATATTCTATATTATTATGAAAATCTTGTAAATTATTACTCCCATTATTACAGTTTTTTCTTCATTAAATGTTGCCCCAAAAACACATTAAAATGCAAATTAGATTTAGTTTATAGATACATTATATATAATGAGAAAACCTGTTTATGGCCATTTACCATCTACTACAACTGGTTAGTTATTGCAACCGATAAGTTCAAAGGTGGATGCTCTGTCTAGACTCCAGAGCCAGCATGTACCTGAGTCTATTCTGCCTCCTTTCACTGTTGTCAGCCCTATACACTGGACCTTGGATGACCAAATTGACCAAGTCTCCTCAGTTGAACCAGTATCAGCTCTGCATCCTTTAGGCTCTGTGTCCTGTATGCTCCAAACCCATGCTTTAACGTACCAATATTAGCAGAAGGTCTAACTATTCACCTTACAGCCGTAAGTTACATCCTTGCTACACTGGTCTTCACAATCCTACGAGGTACACATAAGGGAAATGTGAGTTAAAAATTGAGAACTTGACAAGGACTTAATAAGTAGCATGTTTAAGGGTTAGTTCACCCAAAAATGAAAATTGACCTGTGTTACACTTACCCTCGAGGCATCCTAGGTGTATATGACTTTCTTCTTTCAGACGAATCCAGTCGGAGTTATATAAAAAACTGCTGGCTAGTCCAAGCTCTATCATTGCAGTCAGTGGGTGTTGCAGTTGAACAGTCCACAAGTCGTCAAATAAAGTGTGTGCATCCGTAAAAAAATGTGCCTCACACGGCTCCGGGTGATGGGGGGGGAGCGGGGTTTGGGGTGTGAATAAAGCCCTCCTGTAGTGAATCCATGCATTTTTGTAAGAAAAATATCCATATTTCAAATGTAATAAACACTTTTCTCTCACTTCCGGCATCTGTCATACGTGGAAGCCGTTCACTACAAACAAAAAGTGTGCTACTACTCTTCCTCTCTCTTGGGGTCTGGTTTGAATCCTGACAGATACATTCTCCCAGTGCAGTAAAGAAAGCTTAGAATGGGCGTAGACGGGCGACTCCCATGGGGGCTCTCAGAGCTGTTTGGATGGGACATAGACAGAGCACCATAATCAGAGTTCAACTTCACACAAGGCTAATGTGGCTATGCACAGCCTTCTCTGTAATGGACGCTGTCAGAAACCAACATCTCCCTGACGGCGTGTGCAGAGAACACTTGCCTGTTGTGTGTGTACAGTATGTGAACCCTGGTGGTCCCGCCGGAAATTAAAAGCCTGTGTGGTCTTGTTTTTAGCTTCTGGTGGAATAGATAACATAATCACTCAAATCTAGCAATCTCCGTATTAGCCTTATTGTCAAGCAGTCGAATCTAGTGAAACGTATTTATTATGACCCCTTTTTTAAAACTCATAACAATCATATTCTGATATTTTGAGTCAAAATAATATCCAACACCAGAATTGAGAGTTTAAATGACACATAATATTAAGTTAATGTAATCACCTACATTTCTATAACAACATAACTCATTCATATTATGTTTAATTAAACCAATAAATTACAATTTTAAATGTATTTATTTAACTTGTGGTATTTTATAAATATTTATAAATATTTTTGAGTGTACAATCTGTGCCTCAACTTCACACTGCATGCGTTTATTCATTTGTCTTCAATTGCTAACCTAATTCAAAGGACTGTGTCTAATGTGCATTTGGTGGATTTTTATTGTCTTAATTATTGTTGTGCTTTTTGCTTGCGTTTGTAGAGCAGGGCCCCGGGACCGGCTGGGGACAATGAACACAAGGGCTGGCAGCACATCAGCAAAGAAGTGCCAGCAGCTGCTCTCTCTTGGGGGGTAGTTGAATAGGTTTGTAAAGAGCACAACTAGAATTACAAGGCACAGCTTTTTGTTTTATTATTATTTCTAAAGCCTAAACATATATTCTTAATTAGAGAAGTCAAATCTAATCCCACTGTCATCTAGCAATATTTGTGGTGAAAATATGACCAAATGTTCAAAATGTTATGTTGAATCTGACAGTATAAGATGATCATAATATGCATGGATTTAAAAGAACTAAGAAGTTATCTGGTGTAGAAACTGTAGAAACACAGGTCTTATGTCTTATAAATATTGACATAGGTTATAAAACATTAAAATAATCAAAAGATGGTCAGAAGATAATTATTAAGCCCCCCCCCCAGTAATATGTTTTATTCAAACAATTGTGAACATTTTTGCATTTAGATACAGAAGAACTTTGCATGTTGAATATTAAAAACAAATGAGCAAACAAATGAGCAAACAAATGAAACAACGTTGATTCAACGTTTAAAGCTGAACATTGAAAAACAGCCAGCACATGACCGAACTTCAATGTTGAAATATGGTAGAAATAAGGTCAGTTGTTGTTTTAACGCTGAAACATGTTTAGTGCTAAATGGTTAAAAAAGTTTAACAAAAACACTTGTAAATCAACATATATTTTTTTTCTATAAGATCTGTATGTTGAATCAACTTAATGTCTTCAACAGCATACAAAATAAATGTCTGCCTTTTAAATTAATATTAAATTTTTAAGATTATTATTATTATTTTAATAGCATTTTACAATATTTTAATCATGATACCTATTCTAAAATCTGAAGGAATATGTTAAATATTATCATTATTAACAACAATCATTTCGCTGCGTTATCACACTGAAACAATTCCTATTGGTTATTTTACTTTATTCGTTTGATCATGATTGGTTAATCTGGCTGTCATCCAGGAAACTGGACAATGAAAAGGTTTGCGCCTTTCTAAATCTGAAAATATGACCATTAGTATAGTCTTTCTGTGAGTGAGGCGGCTGACTGTGAGCTGCTGCTCATTGTAACTGCTCGGTCGGTCCCGAATTATTTAATATTTGCCTGTTAATTTTTATTTTTTATTTTATTTTATTTATTTATTTTTTGAGCGAATTTGAGTCGTGACATGTCAATGGAGAACAAAAACTGTTATGTGAACACAAGAAGGGTCAAATGTGTTCTGCAAGGTCCTGCAAACATACTGGCAAAATGAGGTAAGAAAATCGCTATCTTTATTATCTTTCGAAAATAGTAAAGTATATCGTTACCAGAGTTTACAAATGGGTAAATGACATGTAACCTGCAGAAGATAAATACCTGTGTGTGTATTTTTGGATCGCTTTATCACAGATGCTCAAGTTAGATGCTAATCGGTGTTGCTGGTAAGTTATGTGTTAATGTCCGTCTTTTAGAGATTTTTCCACATTTTTCTGATATGAATCCCATGCATTAGGTGTGTTATATATATTTTTTCTTATAATAATCTCAAAGATAACATACTCTGTTCGTGTTTTCTGAAATATATAATTGCAAATGTTGGTACAATTTAAATTAATTAAGATTGTTTAAAGCAGTGGTTCTCAAACAGTGTTGCCAAAGTTAAACCCTTCCCACAGAAAATCTCCAGAAAATCTCCAGAAATCTCTGGTAAAGGAAAGTGTGTGTGTGTGTGTGTGTGTGTGTGTGTGTGTGTGTGTGTGTGTGTGTGTGTATATATATATTACATCTTGTATAATTACAAATGATGACAGTATAAAAGTATAACAAAAAATTGAGTATAACAAAAAATTATGAAGTGAAATTAGGAAAGGCTTGTGATCTGCAAGCACATCAAACATGATGGAAATGATGGAAAGACACATAATGTTGGGAATTTATTTTATGTGTCACCAAAGTGCATCCCTGTCCTGCTCAAATACAACAGATAAGAGATATTTTGATTCTCCAAAAACAAAAACTTAACACACTCTATTACTACAAGGTAAGTGCAAAATACTGCATCCCAGCACACATGACACGATGATGCACTGTGTCCCTCAGTATCTGGTTGACATGAATGTGCATTGAATTGTGGTATAACTTTTGTGTCCGTGTTTAAAACAAGATGTTCATGCATTGAGTAGTTGGTGCCCAGATGTAATCAATTAAATTGTGGTGTGCGACATGGCAGGCATGGCGTAGGCTACTGGTGTGTTCACTGCGCAGACTCATTGGGATGATTGAGAGCAAACACGAGAGGTCAAGTGCCTACAGCAGAGTGTGGCCAAGCAAAAAATAAAAAATCTCCAAAAAATCGCTAGTTTTATTTAAATATAGCTAAAATAGCTCCTTCTCGCAAATAAATAAAGAAAATAAATAAATTAATTAATTAATAAAGTCGCAGCTACAATGAGAAAGTAGCTAAATTTGGTGACAAAATCCCCACATTGGCAACACTGTTCTCAAAATGTCAGGTTCCCTCTAGTGTTATGCAGAGGAATCACTAAATTAAATATAAATTAATGTTAAAACATTTTAATTTAATCTGAGTAACCTTTTTTTTAAGTACAGTTCAGTTATGTAACTTTTTTTATAACACATTTTAATTTAATCTTTAAGTTTTTCATTTACCTGTATGTAAGCACAGCGCAGTGTTAATGTTCAAACTGTGTATTTACAATGTTAAAGTGGCTGACAACAATAAATATTCTTATTAGGAATAAAACTGCATCATTTTTAACTGTAGCTGAATAATTAGGCCTACTACGCTGCTGAAATTTAATGTTGGTCATTATGGTGGTACTTGGTATGGTGGTATGTTTTCTGAAGTGGTACTTGGTATAAAAAGTTTGAGAACCACTGGTTTAAAGAAATGGTAAAAAAATGAAATCCTGCTTTTTAAGAACTTTTCAGTAAACCATTTCCCCTTGTAGAGTCATCAAGGATCCAGCTTATTATTGGCACATTGGTAAGAAATTGTTCATCCGCTACATTGCACTGTCACCTCTGGTAGAGATTCATTGACCTTTTGTGATAGGTTGTGATTTTACTTAGTTTAATAAAAATGTACTTAATTTGATTTTACTTGTTTTACTAAATACACTGCATTGCTAGGGTTCTGATTAAAACATCGAACTGGGGGCTCTGAAAACACTGCTTGTGAATAATTTGTTAATATTCTAAACTTATTTGAATACATTAAATAAGTGTTTATAGAATAGTGTTGTGCACTTTGTTTCCAACCCCATTGTTATTGAACTGTAAAGTGAAAATATTGTGTGATTTGTTTTGCATTCAGTTTTCAGTTAAATATATTTCACAATATCAAAGTTGATATTTTGAGGATTTATTTTTGGTGTTTTTGTTTATACAGGACAGTACAGAAAGCGCACAAGTACGAGAGAGATGAGGGGATGGCGTCAGAAAGGACCTAGAGCTGGGACACTTTCAAGGATCACCCTAAGCACAACCATACTACATGCACGAGGCTGTTGGTTCTAACATTTTAGGGTCCCCCTTGGTAGAAATCACATTCCATGTTCCCCGCAGTAAAAAAATCCGCTGGGCCCTTGAAATTGTCCTAACCTTCCCTCCCCTTACAGAGCCCCTGGTTGCAGGTTCCATTCTCGAACTGTTCAACACATTTTCACTGCACAAATGTACAAATCTCTTGTAATGAGACACATTAGTAAAACATGTTTTTTACAGAAACTATAGTTTCCACCAAAATAAAAGATCAGCTGGTTTCAGTCATAAAAGTATAAGGGTTTCTCTTGCAAGTGCAGCGCAAAATATGCATAGGGTGAAAGGTACGACGGTGAAACAACGTCGTGTTATCAACGTTGATTTACTTTGCAAAATCAGCACCTAATTCAACGTTATTCCAACGTCTTCATACCGATCATAATTCACCCATGATGAAGGTACGACGGTGAAACAACGTCGCAATTTTAACAATGAACCAACGTCACAATATCCACGTTGATCCAATTTGCAAAATCGAAAGGTCATTCAACGTTGATTCAACCATGGTACATGATGTTGTTTCAACGTTGAATCAACATTGACAGGCCTGCTGGGTAGTTTTTGTCCTAACCCCCACAGAATTCTATTTTAGAAATGGTTATTTTCTGAGACGTCACGGCAGGAACAACATACAAAACATGATAGGCTACATTGCAGTGATAATCTCAGGTAATGGCTATGTGCTTTATGCAGTGTTGAAAGTGTCTAATGTGAGTTTGAATATTATTTTGCGTGATCTAGCCATAATGAAAGCAACAATAGATATTTTACCTCAGATCTTGAAAATAAATTAGGCTAAGGCAAACTTACGTTGAAACTGTGAACTCACTGCCAACCAACTTCCATAAAGATGGTTTTACTGCTGTCACATCGTGTATCTACCCTGGATGCGACAAAGCATTGCAAATCATTTGAACGTTGTGTCAGTGCATCATAAATAGAACGAGTCAGACGTTTTCTGTCGGGGATTTGTTGCGCCGCGCTGCGCTGCATCCAGTGTAGACCGCATCACTGATTATAATAAGTTCTAATGTATTCTGTTGCTGCTGCGTTTGAATTTTCATGCCACATTATTTGAAATTAGCGCGGGCCGCCTGTTGAGGAATCCTGGCCTAGTTCCACCAACCTAACCGTAGGCTCTGAGCAATAGTAACTGATATGCTTACCTTAGCAAACAACTAAATGCAAAAGATTGTTTCATATATGTTTGTTTTAAACAGTGTACATTTCTGCAAGTTTAATGTATCCACTGATTTATTCATTGAGGGCTATTCCAACATTTTCTGGCTGAGAGATGTTGTGTCCCCATATGGATAAAACCTGAAATCACCTACATTGTGAGAACCAGCCAAGTTGAGCCAACTGTCCCCACTAGGAAAACTGCTTAGTAAAAATACTAAATAATGAATTTCATAAAAATGCAGAAGTGGTTTAGTTTTTAGGTACAGTAGGGTTGGTAAAAGAAAGCATCATTAGATGAGAACAGATCTAGATTAGGTCAGATATACTTACGAAATTGTGACTTATTAAATGTTACATTTTCTTTCTACAGCACACAAATGCTTTTCAGTTTAACCAAGGTTAAATCTTTTCAAACTTTCTAGAAGTTTAATTTACTGAAATACAAATATCCTTACTAAAAAATAGAGATTATACAGGTGACGTAAACATTTTGGTCCAATCACTGTATTATATAAGCAAAGCTACATTCATGAGTTACTAGCTATATTTCCATCCAGAGATTCAAATTAAAGCTATGCACAAAATATCTCATAAAACATATGTGAATAAAGCACTGTTTCCATCCAACGAGTCAAAGAAAACAAAATCGTCACTTCCCGGTAAACTGTGGCAATAAATATCACTAAGAATATAGGAGAAGCCACTAAATATAATAATTTCCATATATGATATAAATTACTTGCATATCAGAGCGAGCAGACTTAACAGCAGTCAGTGCTTTTGGAGGTGGATGCTGCTGTTTGGGAACGCAGTCGTGTAAGACAATTATACAGAAATACTTTGACGACAGACTTTGCTCAGACATTTAGAATGACAATAACAACATATAGATGCTGTGAATGAGATCGGTCCGCTTATAGTCAAATTATCCCGTCTCATAGCGCAAAGTCACAAGACTTTTTGATGTGCTTGGAGAAATTTATTCTGTAAACGTGTATGCGATAATCCAAAATGCACATAAAACTAGGTGGATGGAAACGCAGCTACTGTAATGCTGACTGAGCCTTGCCTTTTTCATTAAATAACGACAGAGAAGATAAGATAGCTTGTGTGAAATTCTTTTAATTACTCTGGATTTAGACACATTTTTCTGTTAAAGTATGACTCCATTACCACAAATGCAAAAAAGATTTTTATAACTATGTGGAAATTATTATCTGTCCATTTGCAAGCAGCCACAAGTACTTGAACCTCAATTATTCACCTTCTCCATGCCCCTTCCTATTTTCTATTGCGCCCACCTTCTTTTTGTGTATATTTGAAGGGTTCTCTTGAGGATTGCTGAGCGTAGATGTGCAAAGAAGATGGTGTTAATTATTGAGGGACTAATCAAGCACACACAGAGAGAGAGAGAGAGAGAGAGAGAGAGAGAGAGAGGAAATGAGGTATGGTATGTTTCAGGGTCAAACTTCTATGGAGAAACACTTCCACTTTATCTCTCCTACTAAACTGGACAAAGCATCTAGACTGGAGTGTGCAAAGACACTATAAAAATCAATTTATTATACAAATCCTAAAGCATTTACATCAGTATTTGCATACATATTATTTGCATTACATTATAAATTAGTAACTGACAATATGAGAAACTAGTTTTACATTAATTTTAGACATGACCGTTATGTAAATAAACAAATACATCAAAAAAACAAAAAAATTTTCTTAAAATCAACTCAAAATCATCCACTTATTTCTTAAAGGAAAAGTTCACCCAAAAATGAAAATTTGCTGAAAATGTACTCAAACTCATCAACATCTTGGATGGCCTGAAGGTGTTTCTTCATCAGAACAGATCGGGAGGAATATAACATTACATCACTTGCTCACCAATGGATCCTCTGCAGTGAATGGGTGCCACCAAACAGCAGATAAAAACATCACAATAATCCACATGACTCAAGTCCATCAATTAACTCTAATTAATACAAAGACAAATTAGGATAATTAAATAGACACAGGTGATGGAGGTTAACTAATAAAGACTAAATGAGACCAGGAACATAAAATATGGGCATACAGCACCGGGAGTGCCAGCAATAGAGGAATGATCTCCGTAGTCACTTCAGGACAGGCAGATGGCTCAGGGCAGATTAACAATTCAGAGCACCTCAGTCATGGTATTGCCAGCCCGAGACTCGAACCCACAACCTTAGGATTAGGAGTCAAACGCTCTAACCACTAGCCCACGACTTCCCAAGCACTGTAGCCTCCACTCACACCTGGTCTGATGTCACAGGCTCTGGCTCTGAGGTGATCCTCCTGCTCTGATGCTCCATTAGGTGATGGCTCATCGGCCGCTACAGGTTCTGGCTCTCCATCGGCAGTGGACTCAGGCTTTTGCTCCACGCAGCGGGGTGATGGTAGCCTGTGCTCGGAGGTGTTCTGGATAGGTAAAGGACACTCTCCAGACGCCAGATGATCGCCTCCCTCAAGTTAAGTCCCGTGGTGTCTGGGAGGTCAACAGAACAATAATAGTTCGCCCTGATCCAGAACAGAGACTTCAGGCATTTGTTGTCAAATGGGGTTGTCAAACGACTCAAGATCATGGTTTGGGGCAGATAATTTTGCTGCCTATTCCATTCTTTTGGTCCTGTCATCTGTCACATTGTGTTGAAGAAAAAGACTCGATGAAGATAAATAAATTCCAACACAAATTTAATCACAAGAATCCACACAAGAGATATTCCAAATGGCAGAGAAACACACATTTAAAGGGATACTCCATCCCAAAATGAAAATTGTCATTATTCGCTTACCCCCATGTCGTTCCAAACCCATAAAAGTTTCATTTGTCTTTGGAACACAATTTAAGATATTTTGGATGAAAACTGGTAGTCTTGAGACTGTCCCATAGACTGCCAAGTAAGTAACACTGTCAAGGTCAAGGAAAGTATGAAAAGCGTCGTCAGAATAGTCCATCTGCCATCAGTGATTTTTATTATACAAATCACTGACACAGAAGATTTGCCAAAATGGCGCTACACTGACTTGGAGAGACAGAGGAGAGGAATTGTTGAATAAAGTCATTATTTTTGTTTTCTTTGTGTACTAAAAGTATTCTCGTCACTTCATAACGTTACGGTTGAATCACTGATGGCAGATGGACTATACTGACGATGCTTTTCATACTTTCCTGGACCTTGACAGTGTTACTTACTTGGCAGTCTATGGGACAGTCTCAAGCCTACCGGTTTTCATCCAAAATATCTTAAATTGTGTTTCGAAGAAAAACGAAGCTGTTACGGGTTTGGAACGACATGGGGGAATGTGATTAATGACAAAATTTTCATTTTGCGGTGGAGTAACCCTTTAAGTAAATGGTGACCGGACAAAGTGCTGCTGCTTGGTAGCCATGATTGTAACTTCATACTTCTGTTTTGTTTGTTTGTTTTGTGACATTTTCCTGTTACACAGTCAGAAAATGCAGATTGAATAAGCTGGTAGAACACAAGTAAAGGTGTTTATATGCAGAGCTGTTTGTGACCTTTACCCAATTGATTTGCATGGTTCACTAGTGAAGGACTTGGGACTGTGTGCGTTCTTGTGGTGTCACCATCCAATCAGCAGTGTGATTACATCATTTCCTCTAGTTCAAGAGTGATTAATTGCATGGCATTTACAGCTCACATGATGCATGGCTCAAAAAAAAAAAAATTCAGAAAAACTTCCATCGGGATGACTGGGAATGCTAATGGATAGCTTTCTCTACGTATTATAAACCAACTTGGCAATATGCACATGATATGTGACTATGATATGTGCACATCAGTGAATGATCCTTTAGGTTTTTGGCTATGTTTGAGATATTAAACTGTAAAAAATGAATCATGGGTCTTGTAATTTTCATTAAAGAAATTAAGGTGATAATTAAAAAATAATGTTTGGATTTCATTAAAGAAATTGTGATTCAGTGTTGCATAGAAAATAATGAGGACTTTTTACTAATAAAACCAAGAGATAAGTTTTCCTCATTTTTTAAGGAGACTTTTTCAGTTTGGTGCTTGAATTTGGGAACTGATTAAACTAAAATTATTAAGGAAAGAAGGCTGCTTATTTATTTTAAGAGAATTAGCTCAATTTTGCAGTTTTATTTTAGAGGTTATTGTTAGTTCCCAGCATGCTTTGCATGTGGCTGGAAATGGAGAGTACATTTTGAAATTAAATGCTACACAATTTTAATAGATTCAATTACAGCATCTATTAAATTTCAAAGTTCAATTACGTTTGACATTTGTAAGAGTTTCTGTTACATTGAAGTTTCCATTGCCCAGTGCAATTGTTACCACTGTGCAGAAGAGAAGAGCTTGTGGTTATGGATACCACTCCTCTAAGGCATTATGCCTTGCTTAATGAGCAGTAGCTTTGCTAGTGCTAGTGCCATACTTTCCAGCATTTCTCAAGTAGTTTCCTACTTAAGCCAATTGGCTGTATACAGTCTTGTAAATGTGTAAAATAAAAGAATACAAATAGACCTAATTTAAAATCACAGACTTTTGAGAATAAACTTAAAATAAATGAGCACATTTCCCTAATTATATTAAATTTGTTGTGTCATAGATTAATTCATTTAGGAGATTTCACATGATTTATTCAGGTAGGTTCCATTATAAAATCAAGCCTGAAAAACTACTCAAAAAAATATGTGTAATATTGTTACCTAAATAGTAAATAGCTCATTAGATTTTTTACAGTGTATTATGATCTAATGTACCTCGGTTTTTGAGTGAACATTGCCAAATTATACACAAATAATACTTTTTGATTACAATTTATTTTAAGGTGTCCTTGTTAAAGCATAATTACACATTTAAGTACTGAGTAATATTAAGTAACTACATGTACTTTCTATATGGTTAGGGTTAGGGTTTGGCTTAGGGTTACTTGTATGTAATTATGCATAATTTATTGTAATTATAATGGTAAGTACATGTAACGTGCAATAAGAACACCTTAAAATAGCGTGTTACCAGCTTTTTTCACTCAAAAGAAAAGAAGTACAAAACCTGAGCTAATTGAAAGCAAACAAGTTGGCAAAATTTCCTAATATAGAATAATGAGATATTTGCAAGCATTTTTAAAAGGCTGGTGTGACAGAATTAAATATATATGTCTGTGTAATTATATTTGAATCCATTTAAAAAAGGTTAATCAAGTGTAAATATGTTATTTAAGTAGTTTTGTGTTAATCGGTGATCAATTAGTTTAGTCCAACAATTCTGCAATCGATTGCTGCTGCCTTGTAAACCAGTAGGGGGAGAACTCGCTGTGTTTTTCCATTACGCATAAAGTTGTCAGTGGAGAAGCATCGTGACTGTGACTGGTTAATTCTCTCCCCTTTTTCAGGTATTAATTTGAATTCTTTGTCAATATAGTATGAGTTTATGGTAAATGATGTTTAAGAGTGTGCAGATGTCATTATATCATCGATTGGGTTCTAATTAACATGTTAAAAGGTGTAATTAGTTCAGAGATGTGTAAGAGTGTTAATTGCACAAGGCCCACATAATGGCGACAGGTCACATGCTCAGCGATTAGCATTAAATATTTAGTATACAAGCTTGTGATTTAGTGTTTAATTTTACTTATTTAATTCTATTTGTTTGATTTACTGGAAAAATGTGAATATATTGAAAAATGTAACTGTGAAAATCTACTTAAAGAGAGTTTGAGATATCTATGCACTTTGCGATAAAGTAATTCCTTAAATAGAACATTTACATGTTTAGAATTGTTTGTGGTAGTTTCTATCTATGTATCTGGTTAAAAAGAGTAAGAAGTGACCTCCAGATGTTTATAAAATGTCTAAATGTCTAATTATTAATTAGCATGATTGATTCTAAAAAATAATTGCTAAAGAGAATACATTGTTAATAGCTTGTGTCACAATTATTGAATGTATGTGCAATGAAGAAAATGCCAATGTTGATGTTTTGAAAAGTTGTTTATTGTTAACTGTTATGGGAAAAAAAGAGTAAGAAAAAGATTGCGAATAAAGTTGTCAGTGGAGAAGCATCGTGACTGTGACTGATTAATTCTCTCCCCTTTTTCAGGGATACAACATTTGGAGGCACCGCTGGGATCTACTCTTCAGCGTGCGGTCGTCACTTACCTGGCAAACAGCTTCTGATGCAGTACATCCCCCCTAAAACAACCTAGGCCAACAGTGAGGTGGAAAGAGCCCTGCAGTAAAGGCAATAAAGAGACAAAAGAACTGTAGCCCTGAGGCCACAGAGATCATCAGGTGAAACAGACAAGTTCCGTCAGTCTCAAATAAGCAACTACTCACCGAAAAAGTCCACTCTAGTGTCACAATGGAGACAACAGTGCTTGAGGAAATGCAAGTTGAGGTTATCACCATGCTAAATTCCATATCAAAAGACAAGCTTCTAAGTGTTTGTGACTTCCTTCATGTGGCAGAGCCAGAGAAGATTGTATCTAAATCTTGCATGTCCCTAATCTCCTATGTCCTCCAACATCTCGAAGACATCACTGAGCTAGAAGATGGTGGCATGTCTGAATTGTTAAGACTGAGAGATCAAATTATAGAATTGAATACAGTCACTGAGAGTGAGACAGCAGGCCAGAGTAAAGTCACTGAAAGAGATAAATTACAAAGGGAGTTAGATGAGATAAAAAGTGCAATGAAACAAAAACTAAGTTTAATCCAACAATTGGAAGAGGTAAACACAAAACAAAGTATCGTCCAGCCTCAATTACAAATTGCAGCCCAGCCCCAACAGTCAGTGAATGCCTAACACTCAAGCCCACCTTGGCGCAAAGATTTTAAAATTTCTGGACAAATCGGAGACCCAGGCCAAAGAGAGAAATTATTTTTCAAGTTTGGCACACCAAATTGAGAACGGTCTGAGAAGAGGCTACCCAGAGTGTGAGATTGTGGATGCAGTAATTTGTGCCATCTCTCCAGGCTTACAGTTACGAAGTTATTTAGAAGGGAAGCCAAATCTGACTCTACCTACACTCAGACGAATTCTGCACTCTCACTTCCAAGAAAAGAGTGCAACTGAACTGTATAAGCAACTTAACTCTGAATGCCAAGGTAACAAAGAGACACCACAGAATTTCCTTATGCGTGTTCTTGTCCTGCGCCAGAAAATCTTGTTTGCATCTCAAGAAGCAGAATCAGGCCTCAAGTATGATCCAGCATTAGTTCAAAGCATGTTCTTACATACGGTACTCACCGGTCTCCAAAGTGACAGTGTTAAAGTAGATATGCAACCCCTCCTTCTCAACACAAAAACCACAGATGAGGCTCTGTTGGAGAAATTAAACATTGCATGTGCTAACAAGGTGGAAAGACAAAAGAAAAAGAAAACCAATGTGCAGCACACAAATGTTATCCATGCAGTTAAGTCTAATGATGAAACCATTGATAAGAAATCTAGTACAACTCAAAGTGCACCAAAATCATCTTCCAGTGTGCTGTCAGAACTGAAAGAACTGAGAACTGATGTAGCTTTACTCAAATCAGTCAGTGCTGAAATAGCTCACATCAGAGAAACACTGCAGCAACCAGCTTTTGCCTTGCCCTAAAAGAGAAGTCATTCAGTGTCAATTGCAGCCATATTGGCCATCACCGGGCACCAACTGTAAGGATTAAAGAACCTGAGATACTTTGATCTCCTGAGAAACAGACAATACAAACATACACGGGCATCTTTGAGACACCCCACAGAGTGGAGGTGCAGGAGACCTCCTTCCCTTCTGGCCATTTGTTTCATTTTAAATCCCTTGACCCATGCTTTCTTCTACTCAATCTGCTCAAAATGATTACATGAAAATGTCAATGCAAGTGAACTAACAGTCATGTCTGGTATCATTTGAAATGTCTCAGTGCAACTGGTACAATGGTCTCAATCTTACAAAAGTAGATTAAAAGATAATACAGATCCTAAGAGTTAAGAGATATTTTGCCTACTGTAATGGGAGTGCCCCCTTCCCAGGGTCCTCCATGTAAATTACCTCCTGTTCCCATTGAGTTGTAAAACCACCCAGGCTTGGGACCTGAGTTAATGCAAATTCCTATTGTTAGTTACTGTCTCCATCTCGGGGGATGTTTGTCTTGGTCTGAGGTATTTAAATGATTGCAGCAAAAGGATCAGGGCCTTCTGTAGCCAGAATGAGCCCTTAGCATGAAGTGTGTCCACACACTTCATACTTACTTATTTTACTAAAGGTCAGGTATGCATCTTTTACTCTTAGATTCACCTTTGAGAATTTGATGTCTTGTATTGATTTGATATCTCTGAATTGGCTATGTAATTGGCATAATACTTACCTGACTGATAATAAATTGTTACATTTGATTTACTCTGAGTTACTCTGAAATTGTTTTCCTCAAGTAGATTAAGTGAAGGCTATGTTTCCGCAAATCTGCGTCCAGGGTTAAGTGCATACTAAAACTCAGGCTAGATGGAGCATGGGGCACATCAGGTGAGGTTTTAGATTTCTGGCTAACCGCTTGACTTTAGTTAAGTTGTACTCAGTTGCAGTAACTATGGGGGGCTAGTCAGAGCACTGGTCATAACCGCTGCTTATTGTCTCAGCTTTAATTAAGTTGTACGCAGTTATATAAATGTCGGGGGGCTAGACAGGTAGTGCTAGCATAACCGCTGATTATTGTTTGAGCTTTATTTAAGTTGTACGTAGTTAATCTTAACTATCGGGGCTAGACAAAGAGTACTAGCATAATACTCTGATTATTGTCTCAGCTTTAATTAAGTTGGACGTAGTTTATATGACTGTCGGGGGGGCTAGACAGGTAGTGCTAGCATAACCGCTGATTATTGTGGTGAGCTTTAACTAAGTTGTACATGGGTAACTGAGGGGGACTAAACGAAAATACTATTTCAAATATGGTAAGTATGGGTAACCTATTAAATAGTATTAGTCATAACCTCTGACTACTGTTTAAGACTGGCGAGTTTGTGATCGTGGGGCACACGTAGAAGAACGGCCCGTTGTGGGGCACCCTGAGCGACATAGATTCCTAATGAACAAGTAAATATAAAGTAAAGAGTTAACTAGAATAATCCAATGTCAGAATAATAATAATAATAATTAGAGACAGACAATCAACCAATTTGCCTTTCAACCTAAATTCGAGGTCATACTAAAATGGAGTCTGAGTGCCTGGACCTTACACCAACCAAATTAAAGTGAATACTCAGTTTCCACCCCAGTATATACCCCGACAATACTATGCACCCCCTACTCGTTCCCAAGCAAGAAAGTGCTTTAATTGTCAGCAACAAAGAACAGAGGACCGTTGCATGCATTGTTTTAGATGTGGCAGTGGCGAGCACTTCCAAGCAGGATGCAGAATCCGTGGAATTAAGCCTTCAAGAGAGAATACTTTAACCCTCTGGAGTCTAAGGGTATTTTTGGGGCCTGGAGAAGTTTTGTCATGCCCTGACATTTGTGCTTTTTTCAGTTTCTTATAAATATCTAAAAGGCTAAAGTCTAATCTCACTGTAATCAGCACAAACTGGGCTATAATAATATGTGAGCAGCATGTATGTACATGATTGTGTTTTTGAGAAAAAAAAATGTTATGCGTGGTTAGTGAAAAACTAAAAATGTGTAAATCACTTGAATAAGGCAATAAAACACATACAGAAAAATTGGTTCCCGGGACTTTTGAGAACTGGAGCTTGTAGCCTAGAATTTTTTTTTTCTAAATGATGTGAAAATCACTTTCAGAAAATAATATATTGATTTAAATTTTCTAAGACACTTTTTTGTTGGGTAAAAGTCATATGCGAGTAGGCGTCAAACTATCATGAATTCACACCTGAGAAGACAAAGGCCTGCATAATGAGCTGCATAATGAGCCTTTTCAGTCAGCTGTGTCACTGAGAGGGATGAGTTACAAGAAAGATGTGAGGACAAAATAAATGTATTTAATTTTAATGTTTGTAGTTTATTTAGAATATATTTAATTATCCCAAAACATAATTTAATATTCACTGGTGAGTGCAGTTAAACAGTTTCCTTGCTCTGCTATTTGGATCAATCAAAGCTGACTTTTCAACTGAATTTTTTGCATCCTTACTCCAGTCACACAATCCTTAAGAAATCCTTTTTAACAATCTTATTTTTCTACAAAAAAACAATTTATTGTTATTATTATAATTATCATTATTATTATTATTATTATTATTATTATTATTATTATTATTAATGTTGAAAAGAGCTGAGAATATTTTTTTTCAGGTTTTTTAGGGGGGATAAATTGAAAGAACAGCATTGTTTATTACATATGTTACATTTACATTTATTGTTACATTTATATTATTTACATCAAGCTTTTGAATGGTATAGTAGTGTATATTGTTATTGAAACTTCATGATATTTCACTTGATTGTACATTTAGTCAGGAATTATAGTTTGGAAAAAGTCTAACTAGTAAAATGTTTACAGGTTATGTGAAAACTAGTACAAGTATATAAATAAATAAAAAGAGACTTACTCATGTTTATGATCTCTGCTGAATAAAGTGCTTCATTCTTTTTTTCTGAGGAAATCCAAATCTCTCATCCTCACCCCATCACATCTTTTTGGGGTGAATTATGTCTTATTCCTCTCATCGCGAAGCAAACAGTAAAATAAAAAAAAACTTGAAGAACAGTCTCGCTGCGTGTCTTCTGTTGTGTGGGCGTATTCAAAAGCCGCGCGCTTCAGTGAAACATTTGAATCTCAAAAGCGCGCTCGGCGCGTGGGCGTGGTCACATTAGAAGATAATGAAGGGAGACGTGAAAAACGGACATCGCGTTGTTTTCGTATCGATTACTTTATCACAGAATATTTGTTTTCGGCAGCACTTGTTTAGTTTAAAAGTAGACATGTCAGGCTTTCTATAGATAACTCACACATCACTCTAATTACATTATTCAAAAAGAAGATCAGCGCAGACAAAGGCTGCAGACAGCACACATACTGATAAGACACTTGGGAGAAAACAAACTCCTGGTTTTGTTATCTTTATTTTATAAGTGCACAAAGTTTTGTTGTTTATTATGTCTGTATACAAAAAAAAGTAGACCCTTTACAGATTCTATTGATGTATGGCTCTTACCTCTACGATCAAAACTGAAAGTGGTAATTCAAGTTATTTTCGTGGGGTTATCAGGAGAAAATACCCCAAAACGCGTATACGCGTTAATCGACTTCAGAGGGTTAAATGGAGAGCGGTTACTTCCACGGGACAGGGAGTAACCAGACCCACTAACCAGTCCCAAAGATGTGCAGCCTGTGAAAAAATGGAGAAGCAAATGAAGCAGTGTTCACGATGTAAAAAGATACTGTATTGTTCTAAGATCTGTCAAACATACCATTGGACTGAACACAAGCGAACTTGTATCAACCCACCAAGACCAGTTTCAAATTCCGACCTGACGATGAGTGTCCATGCCCCCTGCAGTACTCGAGTTAACCAGCATTCCTCTGTGACACCACTAGTTGGGAGGCAACGTCTTGTTGAATGTTACCTGCATGGCCATCAAATTCTAGCACTTTGGGACACAGGCTCTCAGGTGTATGTCATTGATGAATTGTGGAAACAGGAATACTTACCAGAAGTCACATTGAGAGATGTTTCGGATATTCTTGAGTCTCCAAATATGTTGAACCTTGTGGCTGCCAACGGTATTGATATGCCCTACATTGGATATGTTGAAGTGACTTTCAGACTATCGTCATAGACATCTTACCATACCGAACTTGTCATTCCCATACTTGTAGCGAGGGGTCAGAACCTCTCTCACCCTATGATAGGTTTCAATGTGATAGAACAAATTGTGGACTTCATTGAACAAGTCCAGCCAAGTACTGTGAGCATCAACATGCTTGAGAGAACTGTTAAAGCCGCATTCCCCAGCCTAAAGAGGAGCAAAGTCCAGACATTTATCAAAATTGTGAGTGCAGAGAGATCATGTGAATATACAGTAAAGACCATGAAAGGGCATGCTGTTATTCCCAAACGGAGTACGGTACAGGTCTCATGCCGAGTGTACATGCTGCCAGTTAAGGAGGATAGCACACTCATTTTTTAACTTGATGTGAATCCTTGCTGGGCAGATGGGCTTGAATTCAAAGAAAGTTTAGTAAGGCTGAAAAGAGAGGCTCCAACAAAAATCACAATTGAGGTATACAATGACACTGATCACGATATCACTCTGATGGGCCAGACTCCGATTGGTACAGTACAGCTTGTCAAGAATGTCTTCCCTGCTAGTATGTTTGGAGTGCCAGAAAACCTTACCGCTGTTGGGGTACGTCACATCCAGGCTGCGGAGAACTGTCATGACAACACCAATAGTGATTCTTGGGACCTGCCAGTCAATGTCAGCCACCTGAGTGAACATCAGAGACAGGTAGTACAACAAATGTTAAGAGAAGAGTGTCCTTCATTCTCTAAATCAGACAACCACATTGGGTGTATCAGGAAACTGGAGTTCAGTATATCACTTAAAGATGATGAGCCAGTCAGTCGCACTTACATGTCTGTGCCAAAGCCTTTGTATCACGAGATGAAAGAATACTTACATGACCTCATAGCACAAGGCTGGATTGAAAAATCAAACTCCTCATACTTGTCTCCAATTGTGTGCGTAAGAAAGAAAGATGGCAGCCTCCATTTATGTATCGATTACAGGGATCTAAACAGAAAGACTCATCCGGACAGACAACCAATTCCAAGGGTACAAGACATTATGGACAGCCTAGGTGGTAATTGCTGGTTTTCTACACTAGATCAAGGGAAGGCCTACCACCAGGGGTTCATGTCAAAGGAAAGTAAGCACCTAACGGTGTTTGTGACACCCTGGGGCCTGTATGAATGGGTGCGTATTCCTTTCGGGCTGATGAATGCTCCTGTAGCCTTCCAGCGATGTATAGAGGAGTGATTAGATGGCTTGCGGGATGAGATCTGCATTCCATACCTCGACGACACCTTGGTGTTTAGTAAGACCTTTGAGAACCACGTCAAGGATGTAAGGAAAGTGTTGCAGAGGTTTAGGCAACATGGCATCAAACTTAAACTGAGTAAGTGTGAGTTCTTCAAACCTGAAGTCCGCTACCTAGGTAGGATAGTCTCTGCAGAGGGAAGTAAAGTTGATCCTGCAGATACAGAAGTTGTCAGAGCCCTGAAAGACAAACAACCAAAGAATGTGGGTGAGCTGAGGAAAATTCTTGGTCTGCTTAGCTACTACAGACAGTACATTAAAGATTTCTCTCGCATAGCTAGCCCTTTATATGAACTGTTAAAAATAACTCCAGAAGATAATGCTCACCTGAAAATGATTTAGAGACAATCAAAGACAAAATGCATTAGAACTGGTGTTCCATCGAGTAAGCCCATTACCTGGACTGAACAACATCAGAGCACTCTGGAACGGCTAATTGACTGTCTGCTCCAGCCCCCCATATTAGCTTTTCCTGACTTCTCACAGCCTTTTATACTGCATACAGATGCATCAGCTCAAGGGTTAGGTGAAGTATTATACCAGAAACAAAGTGAGAAACTTTGTGTAATTGCTTATGGATCCCGCACTCTAACGGCTGCTGAGAAAAACTACTACCTACACTCAGGCCAGCTTGAATTTCTTGCTTTAAAATGGTCAATCACCAAAAAATTCTGTGATTATTTGTATTATGCTCCAACTTTTACTGTATATAGTGACAACAGTCCCCTTACATATGTCCTGTCAATGCCCAAATTGAATGCTACAGGTTTCAGGTGGGTGGCTGAATTGCCAGATTTCCACTTCACAATCAGGTATCGCCCAGGCCATGAAAATATTGAAGCTGATACACTGTCCTGATTGCCCCTCGAAATAGGTACTATGATGAAAGAGTGCTCTGAGGAGTTGTCATCAGACATAATAGGTGCAACCATTCAGGCTGTAGAAGCTCAAGAAGGACCCAGCATCCCATGGTCAGTCTTGACCAACTGTTCATCTATTCAGACCTGTCCAGCAGTCCCGACAATTACCCCTTTGTCTGTGAACGTAATAGAATGACCAGGATGGTATCGTTCAGACGTCCCTTGGCTGGTACAAAGAATGACCAGGATATCAGTCCTGTATATGAATGTAAATTGGCTGGTACAAAACCAAAAGTGAGACAACTCAGAACATACAGCTTAAAAACAAGATGTCTGTTTCGTGAATGGGGAAAACTTACCATTAATCAGGATGGTATCCTCTGCCGAACCACTTCCACACGCACACAATTGGTCCTGCCGGAGAAATATAAAGTAACAGTCTTGCGAGAGCTTCACGATGAAATGGGCCATCAAGGTACAGATCGTACTCTCTCACTCATCCGTGAATGTTTCTTTTGGCCACATATGCAGGCAGACATTGAGTATTATGTCACAAAAGCATGCAGATGTCTAAAGCAGAAAAAGCCTTGTCATGAGACAAGAGCCCCATTAACAAACATGGTTTCGACCCAGACATTTGAATTGATTTCAGTTGACTTTCTCCATCTAGACCGCTGCAAAGGAGGTTTTGAGTACATCCTTGTGATAGTAGATAATTTCACCCGATTCGCCCAAGCATATGCCACTACATCCAAGTCAGGTAAAACAGCTGCAGATCGCATATTCAATGATTTTGCCTTAAAATTTGGTTTTCCTTCTCGCATCCATCATGATCAAGGTGGAGAATTCGAGAATCAGCTGTTTGAACAGCTCCAAAAATACTGTGACATCACGGGCTCCAGAACGACCCCATATCACCCGCAAGGCAATGGCCAAGCCAAGCTTTTTGACAGGACACTGTTACAAATGCTAAGAACGCTCACAGAAAGTCAAAAATCTAAGTGGAAAGACTCTCTAAATAAGTTGCTGTATGCTTACAGTAGGTAGACATCCAAAATGAGTAATACCGCCGCGCGTACCGCCGCCGCCGCGGGGCCGCGGCGTTAACTGCAATTCAGTCGCATGTTAAAATCATTCGCGAAACTACCGCCAGGTGGCGCAAAGGGACGGATTGCGAACTGAATGTAATTGTAAAATGAAAGGAGGACGGTTAAACAACAATAACATTATAATATACATTATAACATCCTTAAAGATATATATAATATATATATATAATATATATATATATATATATATATATATATATATATATATATAATCTTCAGGTTCCATTTGCAGAGCGAAATGAGAACGATACAGCATTTACAAATAATTCTTATTCACTCTGTTATTATTCTTGACTTTTCAAATTTCACACTTTGCAGTTTTAAATTATGCCTTTACTGTGTGACCAAAAATTGTGAATTGTGACTTTGATCGCACTGGTGCCTCACGCGCACATATTCATTGGAAACAGCAGTCGTTCACCAGCCATGCGGCGAGAGCAGTGGTCTACTTTGGCATATTTTTGGTCATTATGATTTTTTTCCCGTCATACTGAAACACGTGTGAAATCCAAAGCCTGTTTTCCCTAATGAATAAGAGTTTAGCTCAAATGGGCACCATGTTTGGATTTGTCCGGAATGAGAGAGATAAAGCCCAACCTACCTTATGTATCGCTTTAACATTATTTTAAATTATTATTATTTATTTTTATTTTTTTTAAGATATAAGCCTCTATTATATATATACTGCAATTATATTCATCCAATATAATTATATTTTTGTAATTCTTGTCTGTTCTGATAAATTTGTTGAATTTAAAGAATTTGGTTGTAAAGTGAAGGGAACTAAAAAAAATATCCTGTTATTAGCCTATAGCATTATTAGGCCTGCCGTTATTATTTCTGAATGTAATAAAATGCAACTCTCACAAACGTAATTTATTTTTAGCGTGTTTTCGTGTATGTTTTTATCCAGCTTTATTTTTTTTCATTGCATCTGAAAATGACTGTGCCTCACATTCACCGATCCGCCGCGCTCAATCTGCCTCTTGCGTTGTTTCAGCTGTGGACGATTTTTGCAAAATGTTTGATTATAAAGGTTGCTGTGTCACATTTTATACAGGAATTGTTCATTTTAAAAAAAAAAAAAGTAAAAAAAATCAAATATATTGTTAGTTTTATGCTAACATGCAATCAAGGTCTTCAGATACAATATAAGACACAAGTTCATTTAGGCTATTTAACATGCACTGTGACATTTTACCGTTTCAACTTATAAAACTCCTTGAGATTTTAAAGTCAGCTTAATAGTTACTGAATATTCAAGTTGAATCTAGTATAAAAAAAAGTTTTAATTGCTTAAATTATTTCTATGAATTAATAAGTTAGCATGACTTTTTCATCATAGCATTTTTTTACGATCTGTTTTCGTTTTCTGAAACCAGCAACGGCCCACTTTTTTCTCTTTTTTAAAAATCTATTAATCGCTCGCATATCTCAGCTTACAGCCTACAAATAAGGGCTAATAGAGGTTCTTTCCTTTTATTATTTATTTATAATGTTTATTCTTGAAGAAAAATAGTACTTTATTCTTTAATAAAATAAGGAGAGAATTAGGGATGATCCAAATATTTGTAAGGTACAATAAGATAGGCCTATATCTGCCTGCAGTTACACAGTTATATTTGTTCTGATTCACCCGATTTAACTGTAGGATACAATAAAATAAATTTTAAACCATTATAGAATTGGGTTCGTAATTTAGAGGTGAAAATACAGTGAAATTACAAATGGTATGGAGTTTAAGTATGACAACTGAAGGTCTATAAAACGTTTCTATTGATGCATGTTTTTTAAACACATGGCACTTAAAGTTTTCAAACTAAAATATTATTTCAACCATATAGCCTGTGAATAAATAAAATGCATACTTTTTCAATGAAAGAACACTGAGGAGGTAGGTTGCTGCTGGTGTTTGGATTTGTACTTCAATATATGCAGATCCAAGTTTAAGAATAGCATACACTAGTTTTTTTTTTTTTTTTAAACTCTATTAACAGCATTAGCTCAATGAAATACTTCTTCCTGCAGGTAGAATGTTTTCCCACTCCCACTTTGCTAAATGTTGGGCTCATGATCACATGAGTTGTATTCGCCTCAAACTGTTTTTAGTAAAATCAAAACCGCGGACCGTGAAGTCTGGGTCAGTTTAGAGCTCAGGCTCGTCTGTGAAGGTCCTTAAGTTAATTGGTCCTCCTCAACGCCTACGCCTACGTTCACAAATAACATGATTTTGCAAAAAAATATGATTAATTTATCAATTAGATAATTTGTTATTATTTTTGGTCCTAGTTGAAATATAATATATGCTGCGTGCGAGAAATAATGAATAAAAAGTGGAGGGGCTGCTGTGAGTGCAGGCATTGTTTCAACCCAGTAACAGTGCACATGCGTTCATCACAGCCAAAAAAACAGACCGAATTCATGTTCCAGCTGGAGGGGGTTGGGGGGGTAGTTCTGTATAAGCTTGTGGGGGGTCGAGATAAAGGTGTGTGAATCTCTTGCTCTTTCACATGGACAGAATGCCTTATGAGGGTATCAAAACTTGCAGAACAGGTTTTAGGACAACTTTAAAGAAAGGTTTGATCCACTTCAAATGTTGACTACTGTATAGCGCAATAAAGTTTATTAGTTATTATAACTTAATTTCAGAGGAAGTGCCTTATAACCTTAATGCTGGAAAGACCTTTATTTTATTTATTTATTTATTTTTAATACTAGCCCATCATGCAATCATACAATTTCCCCTCCGCGCTTGAGCATTTAATAATCAATCCGCTCCGCGCTAACTGATACCAGAAACACTGCTCCACACTCGCTCCGTGGATAAAGTTGAAATGTGGGTATTTCATAATGTAGCCAAAATAAATTAAAAAATAAATAAATAAATAAATAAAATTACATGACAGTTCCAAGGGGATTAGCTATTGTATGCAAACTTTTTTTTCCTACCAAAACGCCAAACTAATAACATTGTCCAAGCATTAAAAAAGGTATAATTTGCTGCTTTCCGCTGTTGCAAATTTTGTTTGTAATTGAAAATAACAGTACATTTTCGGTTATTTTATCACAGATCGATGCATTCTTACAGATTTCCTGCCTCATTCAAAATCAGATACAGATGAAGTACTGTAAGATTACATTTGTTTGAATGCAGTTATGTGCGACAGCGATTGCGTGTGAATGGGCTGTATCTGTTTAAATCATGCTTTAAACCCGAAAATAATCATTAAAAGGAACAGACAAACTCCTTGCAGAACCTAGCCTGTAACGCTCGACTATTGCCGTCCCATTAATAACGGAGAGATTATGTGTATCAAGCTATAGCTAATATGTTTATCATGTGAATTCCTTGCTAAAATATGCAGTTATTTTACGTGGCCAGATTTGGCATGACTTGTACTCTGATGGAGCAGTGGCTGGAGCGAGTGAAAACCACGACGCTCCGACTTTAAAAAATCGCTCCAGTCAGAATCACTCTGCTCCACTCATACTCTGCTCGGCAGCATGTCTCAGACGCGCGGGGAGGGTTGAACCCAATCACAACTACGAGCCCTGATGGGGCATCGCCCGTTTTATGTTTGTGCATCCATCACAATTAGTTTTTTAGATTGTGAAATATAAATTTTTCACAGAATGTAGCCTATTCATAAACAATAGGCCTATATTAACCCATCTCTTTAAGCGTTTGTCCTCAAATCCCAAACAGATCCCCAGACATCAGTACAGTACTAGCGTCTTGAACATGTTGTATAGGGTTACAACAAACCTCTCAAAG